>NC_000082.6:66512088-66812088 GCF_000001635.26 Mus musculus | reverse complement strand
CTAATGAGTCTCAATAATGTAAGCGTTTGTTTCAGCAAAAATCCACAATAATTTAGAGGTTTTTGTACTGACTCCAGGCTTTCTCTGACACACACAAAACATGCATAAACTAAGGTTTTCACAGAAGGAAAATTCCAATAGGAAATTGCTAGTATATGACTGATTACGTAGTTCATCCTAGTATGATTGGTGTACCTTGAATCTCATATGAAGAAGATTTTAGACCTGGTATCACCTATCCATTAGTAATCAGTTGTGCAGGGGTGATTGTTAGTTGAGAGTTAGATGATAGTTGTTTGTGGAGGCTGCTCAAACAAGTTGCCTATTACATGTAATGATATAATTTTTGGCATAAATTTCTATACTACATGCTATGCCAACCACTCTAATTACTTTTACAAGCTGTTCTTATCTTGTATCCAATTAGTTGATTCTTAGCAGTGAAAACTCATCATGGCATGTGGGTGGGCTTAACATAGCAAGATTGTGATATAAAAATTGCTGCCATGTGTATTCTATCTTACTTCCTACATGTATACTCTCCTGATAGCATCTTATCAATAATTTTAACCTATTGACCATCTTATCTTAGCATCTTATCAATAATTTTAACCTATTGACCATCTTATCTTAAATTCTAGCAATAAGATTAACTAGTAGTATAAGACATTATATTAATATTGAACACTTTACCATTCTAAAGTTAATATTCAGATCACCATGTACCCTGAATCTTGTATTTCAGCAGGCTCAATAAAGTCCACCCTAATCCTGACTTTAAAATATATGTAGTAGATTTTTCTGAACCTTTTCAGATCTCTCTAAGCTAATCTTTCACTCTGGCTCCCTGGTAATCTGAGTGTGACAAGCATTTGTTCCAGTCAGTTTTATGTTAGACACTTCTAATGGAAAGCCCTATACTACTGGATATGTTTAAAATTCTTTCTGCAGCTTACAGAAATAGTCTAGGCAGCAATATACAGTTAAGCCTCACAGTAGATGTTTTCCATGAAAGAATCGGTTTAGGATCGCAAGAATTTCTTAAATGTATTATGTCAATGATTGTGGAAGGACTTTTTCTTTGTATTTAGGTGTATGTGCATGTCCATGTTCATGTGCATGTTTTTATGAAGATGTGTATGTATGTATTTGTGGGAATTGTAAAATATATATATTAGGATATCTGTGGAGACTGGAAGAGGATGTCAGAGTTGTAGGTAGTTGTGATTGCCTGGTGTGTATGCTGGGAATTGAAGCTAGGTCTTCTGAACGAGGTCTTTTAAAGGGTGAACCATTCCTCCAGCCCAGTGAACTGTTTTTATAACTGGCATCTTTCCCTAAACTTAACATAGTGAAGTAGTTTGTTGAATACAAGTTCTTAGTATTTTCTCGATGTTCCAAGGATTAGTCTTCCCTGACTCCCCAGGCTAAATAAAGAGGTAACACACTAGATAGTTCATTAATATTAACTGATTGTACTTAACATTGTAACGTCATGAAAAAAAACAGTAATATATTAATTTTTTCAATAGATTTGTTTCTAACAAATCTGGCTTTCCCTTTGAATATCAAGTATCAAGCAAAACTGAAGATATGAGAAGGGAGGTGGTATCCTATTCTGTATTCTGAAGTTACCAAGCCTCTTTCCCTTATGCTCTCCAATGCAATAACAGTTTATAGAACTGTTATGACACCGCCCCCTGCACAGACACACTTTAATTCATCTGTACATCATTTTGTTTGTTTACAACTCCTGTGTGTATCTAGGCCATTTGTCTTACCAACAAGATGGTGAGTTTCCTGGGTGTTGTAAACTTCCCTTCGATAGGCATCCATGTAAATAAGATGAGTGCAGTAGTCTGCACAGCGCGGACATTCATTTTGCCCGCTGTCCTCTGAATTTGCTAAGTGCTATTTTACAGAACAGTTATTTTAGCCCACACTATGCGCGGCAAGGAGTGGTCCATCATCATGGTGCACTACCTCATATCTTTCCAGAGATAAAAATGTATGACTTCCATTAATGCCTGGCAGAATTTTCTACAGCATTACTTGCAACTTTCAACACACATAAGCCTTAAGTATAACACAGATGGGAAAGTGAAGCTACTAGAATCCAATCCAATTCAGTTCAGTAAGAGTTCTCTAATGGGCCTCAGCTTCCCAGTATGTCAGTGCATGTGAAAGAAGTGTCCCATGAAGAGTCCAAGGCCCTTAACCTGGAGATGTTAAAGGTGACTTCGTTATTAAAACAATCATTATTAGGATTTTTTCTATGAAGATGAATGTGTATAAAAATAAGTATTTTTTTTAGATTACCTGTCATATCGATTTGTGTGTGTGTGTGTGTGTGTGTGTGTGTGTGTGTGTGTGTGTGTGTGTGTGTGTTGTGTTTCTGGGTGATTTTTATTTTTTTTAGAGAGCATTACTTAATCACTTCTATCTACAGAGGACTTCATTCATTTAGACAAAAGCATAAGTATCAATTACTTGTGTTGAAGTCCTTCATTTTTGAGATTTTTGTCTTCTCATCTAAAATCCCTATAATAGTGTCTCCTTGATACTTCTTCTGCAGATAACACAGGACAAATTCCTGCCAGGTACAAAAATCACCGAGTACATTTTAGATTTTCATCATTTTTGTCATTTCTATAATTAACAAATAATGATTGTTAAGGTATGTGAATCTCTAAATTAAAATTATAAACAAAACAGAAAGAACAGTGGTTCATTAGTACATTCTCAAACGACAGATGATTGTATAAACCTGCATCCTCCCAGGCTCAAATACATGAATTACCTGTTGTTTTTGTGCCAAGGTAGCAGATACTGGTCCTATTTATGGAAAAATCAAAACCCTCAGGTGGTCATTCATAAGCAGGCATTTAGTAAATAAAATCAAACCACTGAATAAATAGGTCTTAGCAAATCCATCACTAGAATTGGAGATGGGAATAACTTATAGGACATTCTACAGGAAGGGATTTAATTTATCCCTGTAGTTAAGGTAAGCGCTTCAAATACTGATGAAATTTTATAGAGGATATGCTTAGGCAAGACAACCAGGGAGGTAGGATTCAGATGTGTTTTGATACTCTTCTACTCCAGACTAGGGAGTTAGAAATGTATTCTCCTAGCAGTACTGAAATTTATTTTTTTTTCTAAAAGCTTTCAACAGTAGAATGAAACCATCACCATTCCATCTCGCTCTGGGTTCTGTGCCCCTCCAGGCACCAACTCAGACACCCTTTTGGTGCCTCTGGGCAGCTCAACATCCAAATCACAGGTGTTCACTGCAGCCTTTAATCTTCTAGGAAGTAAGGAAGTCTGAGTCTATGCCATTTACTGTGCAAAAAGATGTGCACTGCCTTCCTAAATCATTCAGCGCCCTGAGAGCTGGCAGCTGCATTAAAGTTTTCATTCTATTTATATGCTTGGTAATTTGCAGTTTGAGCATTTCTTATTACCAAATCTTGAGATTTTTCTTTTCTGGATAACTAGCTTTTACTTTAATGCATTAAGCAAAATTTGTGATAACCCTCAAGGACCCAGCATCCTTATGTAACCTCTCTCCTTATGTGTAGGAGGAGATCCTGAATTTAAAGTGAGGTGGCTGTTTTGATAACTTTACCTTATATGGTAAAAGAAATCCAGCACACATAGCCATAGATGCCTTTTGCACTATTATAAAGGAAATTATCAGAAGCGAATCTGGCATGCATAATAAGATAAGGTTTTTAAAAGAAGAAGGGTCAGGAAGTTTTTTTCTGTCCGTCTTGAAGTAAATCAATACCTGTTTAAATAGTTTATTGGAACCATATGCTAGAGAACTGTTAGTAAATTCTAGGAGCATAGATACATCCCATCATCAATAAGAAAACTGAATCCTCAGATGAACAGAATAAGAAAAAAAAAATGAACTTCTGAGCACCAATGAACTTGAAGAAGTCTATGAGGCTTACAAGGGAACTTTAGGCTTCCAGGAAGATTTTTGATTTTGTAATGGGAAAACCAGATTGAGCTTTATAACCCACAGGAGAGCAAATTTGTTTTGTTTTCATTCACTAAGTTTGTGGTCATTTATTGCACTGCAGAAGAGGAAACAGAGCTACAGAGGAATGAGTGTACCTTTTCACACATGGTATTCTGAGATTTAGCACTGGAATTTAGGGTTTGAAGAAGGAATTGGAATGCTAGAAGAGTAGGAGATATTTCAGGCATGAAATAACAATATCTGAAAGAGATAACAGTGGAATAATTTATATAGTGATAGCAGTCCCCCCCCCCCGTCCTCCCTTACAGTGTTATTCCCCCCATCAAAAGATAAGACACATTTCCAAAAACCCTACCTAGTGGGAAACTGAGGATGAAGGTTATAAACTCAAGAATGCGGAATCTCTTGGGCAGTAAGCATTTGCCCCTAAAACAAGAACAACATTAAAAATTAGTTCAGGGGTTGGTCATGTTTTAATTATGTAAAATCTGAGATTGAATTCATTGAATTACATGCTCAGCGATACCTGGCTTTGTGGAGTGCTCTTGCACATGGGCAGTACCTCCAAGCACATTCATTACAACACAACTATCCCTGTTCCATTGCCCTTCCTGCATCACAATTTTCACCCAAAGAGTTTAACAGGATTCTGCTACATTTTCTTGTAAACCAAGCAAATCAAAGATAGTGTTGCAGCCAATTTTTGAATTGGCTAAATACTTCCTAATTTTATTTACACTTCTTAGTATATGACTTGTTATTAATCAGGAAAGTAGCAGTGAACCACTTAGTGTTTTGTTTATCTAAATGTGAATATTAAACCATTTGAATTAACATAAACCCAGATTTCAGTGTTTTTTTTTAATTCATCAATTTTTTAAAAATTGCTTACTTAAAGACAGATATACTAAACCAAATTCTTGATATTTTTAATGTATCACAATTTTTAAAATAATAGTAAAATACATTTACCAAATCCATAGTCTTGTACTAAATAAAAACAATATCTTAATAGGTGTTTACAGAAGTTGAGAAGATGTTTCCAAAACCCTCATTTAGAAAACATCTTTGCCCCAGTACAGGGGAATGCCAGGGTCAAAAAGTGGGAGTGGGTGTGTAGGGGAGTGGGGGGGGAGGGTATGGGGGACTTTTGGGATAGCATTGGAAATGTAAATGAGGAAAATACCTAATAAATTTTTTTAAATATCTAATAAATAAAAAAAGAAAACATCTTTGCTTTTTAATGAATTTTTTAAAAAATTAATTAATCATTTTATTTATTTACATACCAAATGTTACCCCATTCTGGTCCCTTCTCTCAGTCCCCATTCACAGAGTTTTTGCTCCCTCCTCCTCCCCTTAAAGTTTAAGAGGGCTCCTACCTTATCCCTCCACCAAGTCTCTACAGGATTAGGCATATCCTTTCCCACTGATATCAGACATGGCAGCCCTCTCCACCACATGTGCAGGAGGTCTAGGACCAGCCCATACGTGCTCTTTGGTTGGTGGCTCAGTCTGTGGGAGCTCCCAGAGATACAGGTTAGTTGATACTGTTGGTCTTCCTATGGGGTTGTAATCCCCTTCAGTTCCTTCCATCCTTGACCTAACTCTTCTATAGGAGTCCCTGACCTCCATCCCATGTTTCACTGTGGGTACCTGCATCAGTCTCAGTCAGCTGGTAGGTAGAGCCTCTCAGAAGATAGCCATGCTAGGCTCCAGTCTGCAAGCCCAACATAGCATCAGTAATAGTATCAGGGTTTGGTGCCCCATTTGTGGGAAGGATCCCAGTGTTGGGCTGGTCATTGGTAGGTCATTCCTTCAGTCTTTGCTCCATTTTTTTGTCCCTGCATTTCTCTTAGATGGGAGCAATATATTGTGGTCTAATATATTTTAGTTGAGTTAGTGTCCCCATCCATCCACTGGGGGTTCTGTGTCTTCAGGTTCCATCACCCCACTGTTGTGATTTTTGGTTAATATCACCCACATTGAGTCTTGGGAGTCTCTTACCATCCTATGTCTCTGGGACTTCTTAGAGATTCCCCCTACTCCAAACCCCCTACAGGTGAATATTTCCATTCATTCTTCTGACCCTCCGAGCCTCTGTCCTGTCTCTCCCCATGCTTGATCCTGCCCCACCTCCAACCCTCACTTTCCCCACTATCATCTTGATCTCTCTCTGTAACTGCTTCTCATGACTATTTTGTTCCCCCTTCTAAGTGGGATTTAAGCATCCTTACTTGGGTCTTCCTTCTTGTTTTACTTCTTTGGGTCCCTGGAGGGTATATAATGGGCATTCTGTACTTTTTGGCTAATATCCATTTATCAGTGAGTACATACCATGCATGTCCTTTTGGGTCTGGGTATGAACCTTTTAAATCTGTTCTTAATGAGCTATTATCTAAAATTAAATCAAAATGCACTTCAGTATTTTAATGTTTCTGAGAATGATGCATTATCCTACATCTTAGCAATATTCCTTGGTCATGTAATTACTTTCCTTTCCTCTTTATTTCTTCATTTTTCAATCAAACTTATATACAGGATCAACTTTGAGAGATGATGGGTTATGCATTCAATGTCACATTGATTTCACGGTCTGCCTTTCATATAATGATTCAGTTAACATTGGTTACCTCAATATCCTAATTTGAATAAAATATTAGGTTGTGAGCCAGCGATTGTGCCTTTAGAAAGAAAAAACGAGAAAAATAAATAAGAACTTTTTGTATCATTTGCATTAAACTTATACAGATTAATTTAAAGTATTATCATTTTGACTCCCAGATTAAACATCACAATTTGTTAATTTTAGGTTGTTTGACAGGCATACATTCACAATCATTAGGAAGATACTCAGCTATTGTCAAAAGTGACTGTTCTAATATCGAGTATTCACATTATTATTATTTTTCCCTGAGTTACCCTTTGGAGGTTGTCAGATCATTTGCATAATCTTAGGTAATAAAATTATTCCATTATATTATATAAGTTAAGCTTTCATTTAAATACTGAAGTAGTTGTATATATTTTAATGTGTTTTTTTGTTTCTGTCAACTGTGATATTTCAGTCTCACTGGATAACTTTTCTCTTTCTTAAAAAATACATATTATTTTTCTTTTGATTACAGTTAGTTTTTGTGATCACTTTTTTACTGTATTTGCAATATTGTTAGTTTACCTTTTACACTAGTGAATATTACAAATACGATTTTACTTTTTATTCAAAGCATGTTTTATTAACTAAAGAAAAGAATCTTCAGCTTTCTTCTGGCAATTAATTTACTTCCAAAGAGTCTTTCTCTATGTCCTTTCAATTTTCCTAGTTTGGCCTGTGTCTTAGTTAGGGTTTTACTGCTGTGAACAGACATTATGACCAAGGCAAGTCTTAATAAAACAACATTTAATTGGGGCTGGCTTACAGATTCTGAGGTTCAGTCCATTACCATCAAGGTGGGTGCATGGCAGTATCCAGGCAGACATGGTGCAGTTAGAGCTGAGAGTTCTACTTCTTCATCCAAAGGCTGCTAGTGGAAGACTGACTTCCAGGCAACTAGGGTGAGGATCTTATACCCACATCCACAGTGACACACCCATTCCAACCAGGTCACACCTATTCCAACAAGGCCACACCTTCAGATGGTGCCACTCCCTGGTCCAAGGATATACAAACCATCACAACCTGGTACAATCTTTCTCTAAGTTTTAATTTATTCCTCAAATTAATTTATTCCTCAAAGTAGTTATACTACTGGGCACTCAGTAGAATAATTTAAGTCTTACACAGCAGCCCATATCTCAGCCCCTTGCAATATTCTGCTCATCTTTCAGATACTCTTTGCCCCAAGCTCAGTAACTTCAGATATAGTGACTAGGATTTACTCCGTGGTTAACAAGAGGTCTTAAAAGCATGCAGTACTCTCTGAACAGCCTCTTCTTTGATCACATGCCTGCAAAGGTGACTTGGCAATGGCAGAAGCTTCAAATCTCTAACTCGTACCCCAGCTAGTTCAACACAGACCCCTTCCATGGGTGACATCCTGCCAAGGTTTTACCTCACAAGCATGATGGTGCTCAGCTCTATTGTTTCTTTCTTCATATGCTTTAAATAATGGTTCCAAGTGAGAGGAAAATCTGGCCCTGTTACTTCAACTAGGCTAGAAGCAGCAGTGTTCTTGCCTTGTCTTGTGAAAGATATAAGAATAGCACTTTTAATAAGACAGTATTGTGATTCAATTTTGTCTGTTTGCTTATTTCCAAGACATATAATAACGGAAGGAAATGAATGAGAATGAGTAAATCTGTACCCACTTTGATTGACAATTTATACTTACTTTGATGGACTATTTGCTGTTCAATTTCAGCTAATTTTGAAGATTAAACATTCTGTGAGTAACAGCAATTTTTATTCCTTGTGAGGCACCAAAGTTCTAGCACAACTTTAATGAAACATAGAAATTGATACTTCCTTTTATAAATTATTTCTTTTATATTTGAGACTACAATAACATCACTTTCCCCTTCCCTTTCTTTCTTAGTTAGGGTTTTACTGCTGTGAACAGACACCAAAACTAAGGCAACTCTTATAAGGAGAACATTTTATTGGGACTGGCTAACATGTTCAGAGGTTCAGTCCATTATCATCAAGGTAGGAGCATGGCAGCATCTAGGCAGGCACAGTGCAGGAGAAAATAAGAGTTCTACATCTTTCTCTGAAGGCTGCTAGCAGAATACTGACTTCCAGGCATCTAGAACATGGGTATTAAAGCCCACACCCACAGTGACACACCAACTCCAAAACGGCCACGCCTCCTAATAGTGCCACTCCCTGGCCTAAGCATATACAAACTATCATATTCCACTCCCTTGTCCCCTTAGGCTTGTTCAAACATATGAGTCTATAGGGGCCACATCTAAACATACCATAATGCAAAATACATTTAGTTCAACTTCCAGAGTCCTCACAGTCTATAGCAGTCTCAACAATACTAAAAGTGCAAAGTTCAAGGTCTCATCTTAGATTCATCCAATGACTTAACTCTAATCCCCAAAGCAAGACAGGAAACCAGCTGGGCAAACTCCAAATTCTGCATCTCCATGTCTGATGTCAAAGCGGTCATCAGATCTCCAACTCCTTTTTTCATCTTTGTTGACTGCAACAAGCCTCTTTCTCCTGGGCTGGTTCCACTTCCAGCTTTCTTCAGCAGATAGTCCATGGCTCTGGCATCTCAAACATCTCGGGGTCTCCAAGGTGGCTTCAATAATAAAGCTTCTTGTTATAATTTCTGGGCTCTACACATGAACTTCTGGGTTTATCCAAAGGGACAGAGTCATTTCTCCAACTTTGCCTTCTGTAGCACTCTAAGTTCTGGTTGATCTATTCACTCCACTGCTGCTGTTGTTCATGGTGATCATCCCATGGTACTGACACCTCCAATACACTTGGGCCTTCCACTGAAAATAGACTTCACCAATAGCCTCTTCTATGCTCTCTTCTTGGTGCCAAACCTCAACTCTTTTGCATGACCTCTTCAGTCCTGGGCCATCAATTGCAACTAAGGTTGGACCTTCAACAATGGCCTTCTATGGCTCTTCATGACCCCTTCATGCCTTCAAAATCAGTACCACCTGGGTGACTCTTACGTATTTCCAAGTACAGCTGCAGCACAAAGTACAGGTATAGGCTATCTCTGGAACACAGCTTCTTTGTGCTCCCAGAAACCACTTCTGTGAAGATTTCACCTTGTTGATTCTGATCTCTTCTATATATATATTCTATATATTCTATATATATATATATATATATATATTATTAGGTATTTTCCTCATTTACATTTCCAATGCTATCCCAAAAGTCCCATACCCCCCCACCTCCCCTACCCACCCATTCCCACTTTTTGGCCCTGGCATTCCCCTGTACTGGGGCATATAAAGTTTGCAAGTCCAATGGACCTCTCTTTCCAGTGATGGCCTACTAGGCCATCTTTTGATACATATGCAGCTAGAGTCAAGAGCTCTGGGGTACTGGTTAGTTCATAATGTAGTTGCACCTACAGGGTTGCAGATCCCTTTAGCTCCTTGGGTACTTTCTCTAACTCCTCCATTGGGGGCCCTAGATCCATCCAATAGCTGACTGTGAGCATCCACTTCTGTGTTTGCTAGGCCCCTGCATAATCTCACAAGAGACAGCTATATCTGGGTCCTTTCTGCAAAATCTTGCTAGTTTGTGCAATGGTGTCAGCGTTTGGAAACTGATTATGGGATGGATCCCCGGATATGGCAATCTCTAGACGGTCCATCCTTTTGTCACAGCTCCAAACTTTGTCTCTGTAACTCTTTCCATGGGTGTTTTGTTCCCAATTCTAAGAAGGGGCAAAGTTTCCACACTTTGGTCTTCGTTCTTCTTGAGTTTCATGGGTTTAGCAAATTGTATCTTATATCTTGGGTATCCTAAGTTTCTGGGCTAATAATATCCACTTATCAGTGAGTACATATTGCGTGAGTTCCTTTGTGATTGGGTTACCTCACTCAGGTTGAGGCCCTCCAGGTCCATCCATTTACCTAGGAATTTCATAAATTCATTATTTTTAATAGCTGAGTAGTACTCTATTGTGTAAATGTACCACATTTTCTGTATCCATTCCTTTGTTGAGGGGCATCTGTGTTCTTTCCAGCTTCTGGGTATTATAAATAAGGCTGCTATGAACATAGTGGAGCATGTGTCCTTCTTACCGTTTGGGACATCTTTTGGATATATGCCCAGGAGAGGTATTGTGGGATCCTCCTGTAGTACTATGTCCAATTTTCTAAGGAAATGCCAGACTGATTTCCAGAATGGTTGTACAAGCTTGCAATCGCACCAACAATGGAGGAGTGTTCCTCTTTCTCGACATCCATGCCAGCATCTGCTGTCACCTGAATTCTGCTCTCTTCTTAATCACTACTAATTTCTTAATTCCAGCTAACCTGCATCAACTACCCCATAGCCCCTTCTATTTTTCACTCTAAAGCCAGAGCCACACAGCCAAAGTTGATGAGTTCCACTGCTTGTAGGGGCTGGAACATGGCCCCCTTGTTCTATTACATTATCAAAAGCTTTCTGTTTTCCAATTCCTTTTCTGCGTAAGCTTAGGTGTCCTGGATCTTGCTCTGTAGACTGACTTTCAACTCTGAGATCTGCATACCTGTCTCCTAAGCACTGGGATTAAAGGTGTGGGTCACTAAATATGGATTTAGGTTTTTCTTTACCTAGAACTTGCTCTGTTCTAAACTGGCCTTGAACTCAGAGATATGCTTGTCTTTACCTCCTGGGATTAAAGGCTTGTACAACCATGCCTAGATTTACCTGGGTGGGATCTTGCCACAAGGTCATAACTCCTTTAATTCAGTTTAATATTCTTGAATACAGAATTCAGCTCCATTTCACTTCCTGGTGCCCCTTTAATACTTGAAACATATATTTTATACTTTCCCTTTCTAAGCTTCTATGCCTGTTTAAAATACTCTTAATGATACTTAACCAGAGAATAAAGTCTATGTTGGGCATTTTTGAGTCTTCCTTTGTCAATGAAATTAAATTCAGTCTCTTTATCTTAGCCACAGGCAGACTCTTCAGATAAGGGCAAAAAGTAGCCACATTCTTCACCAAAATACTACAAAACAGTCTCTAGGCCACATTCTGAAATTCTTCTCCACTAAAACCTCTTGAGCCAGGTCTGCATAGTTCAAATCATACTCAGCAACAACGTCTTTCATATTCCTCCCAGAATAGGCCATTGAGCTCAACTTAAAGCATTCCACTGCTTTCCAAAGTCCCCAAATCCACATTCCTCCAAACAAAGTATGGTCAGGCCTATCACAGCAATACCCCAGTCTCTTTTACCAAGTTCTATTTTAGTTAGGGTTTTACTGCTGTGAACAGACACCATGACCAAGGCAACTCTTATAAGAACAACATTTAATTGGGGCTGGCTTACAGGTTCAGAGTTTCAGCCCATTATCATCAAGGCAGGAACATGACAGCATCGAGGCAGGCATGGCAGGAGGAGCTGAGAGTTCTACATCTTCATTTCAAGGGTGCTAGCAGAATACTGACTTCCAGACAGCTAGGACTAGGATATCAAAGCCCATACCCACAGTTACACACCTATTCCAACAAGGCCCTACCTCCTAACAGTGTTACTCCCTGGCCCAAGCATATACAAACCATCATACTGTTCTTCCTTTAAACCCTCCCATATACCTCTCCTTGCTCTCTTTCATATTCATGAATTCTTCTTTCATTAATTGTTATTACAATTTACATGCAAATATGTATATACATATTCATTTTAATATACATAAATACAGATAGCTCAGTCTGTATAATGTTAATTTTCTCTAAAAAATGCATTATTTTCATCATCCTCAAGAAGAAACAACCTTGTCTGTTATCCCTGGCATTGTCTGTTTTCTAGGATATGCAGACTCTTCTATGTTGTCTTGTAACCATGGCAATTTTGATTTGCTTTAGCACTAGAGTCATAGAGTCAGGGGGACATGGACATAATTGTCTGAAACCACCAGCTATGACACCTCTACCTCCCCAAAGGCCATTCTGTTTTGTCATAGTCATGAGAGTCAGATTATATAGTACCTTGAATAGAGGGATGGTGATTCCAGGACTTTTGGCTCCATCCATCCTTGCTACTGAGTTGGAAAAAGGATGGAGGCAGACCCCAAACAGATTCTACCAGTTCTTTCTAAGATTTCATAAAGTTTTCTAAAACTATGGCTTCAATAATGTGGTATATGACAACAGCCAATTTTTCATCTCATGATTTCTACTAATTTATCTTAACATAAATATATTCATCTCTTCCTGCTTATTAATTCATTTGTAATTTTTTACTGTTTTATAGAAGAAACGTGTTTCTCTCCTTGGTAATTTAATAGTTAAATTTATTTTTGCTCAATAAAGATTGAAGTTATCTCACCATGACTCTTTGTAATAATAGGTAATTTTTAAATGCTAGTTTTTTATGAATTTTATAGAGAGAAAATTGTGTGTGACTTTTAAAAATTCAATAGTTGCATAGACTCTAAGATTTTGTACATTTTTAGTTTACTGTAGTATTTTTTCTCCTTAATTATATTGCCAGCTTCATCCTCCCCCCTTTTAACCTATAGTAAAATGGATTAGACTTCTTATTTTTTTCCTTCTTGCTTATGTAAAATGTTTAATCACCAGATGCCTCCAGGCTGGAGAGGTGGCCCTGTTAATTAAGCACATTGATAGCTCCTCCAGAAAATCTGGGTTCAGTTTCAGCATTAGCTCACAGTTATCAGTATCTCCAGTTCCAGAGCATCAGATATTTCTTCTGGCCTCATTTACACCAGGCACATATGTGGTGCATAGACATAACATGCAGACAAAGCAGCCATACACATAGCAAAAAATATAAAGAAAATATTTTAAAAGTATACCCAACACACAAAGTATTGATGAACGTTCAAAGTAAGAATTAACTTCAAGGTAATTTGAAATTACCTAATGAAGGCATGGAACATTTAACTTTGATCAGGTAAAAGGACAATAGGAAGAAGACCTGTATGAACAAGAGAGATGACTCTGTGAATAATAAAGAGCTTACTGTACAAGTGTGAGGAAGAGCTCTCAGCATCCGGAGGTAAATGAGAGTTGAAAATCATCCAAAAGCTCACTCACTAGGCAGCCAGCTTGGCAACCCAGCAGCAAACAAGGCGACCTCTTAAATTGCATGGAAGATGTGCCCATTATACAAACATTACTTCAAATGTATATTATGTTTATATACACACACGAACACACACACATACACAGGACACACACACACACACAGACACACACACACACACACACACACACACAAAACAACATAAAACCCTCAAATCACCCCCCCCCGCCCACCCATGAATCCCGTAGTTAAAGAAGTAAACCTGACAGTCATTACATGGTAAAATGGAAAGAAACTAAAGTAAAGGATGGACCAAATTGGACTAAAATAAAAGGACAATGTTTAGCACTAACCAAAACTAGGAGAATGAAAATATATTGAAATAGAACTGTATTACATAAATCTTGCTTATGTGCCTTTCATCTATAGATATGCCCGTGTTTAATCATCTCTTGAGTTTTTTGCTCTGCTAATATAGAGTATGATCATTTTGTAAGCATTCCCACTAATGACATCTTTAGGTTTTCAGGAGAATTATAGTTAGATAGAAGAGAGATCTACCATAAAGAAAAAAATATAGCCATAAGTGGCTTCCAAGTCACTTACAGCGTTAGAGTGAGTAACTTACCACAGGGAAAGACAGGCTTTATATGGCTGAGTGTGCTTATTATTTTAATTATTTCACAAAGGTACTTAGTAAGCATCTGTGATACTCCAGACAGTGTCCTCAATTTGCAATATGCAAATTTTATGACAATCTGAAAATTAGTGATGTTCAAAAAAAAGATCATGAGGAAGAAGATAATGTCATAGAAAAAGACAAAAGAAATAAAAATTGAAAACAGAAGCAAAATTCAAATTTCAATGTAAGCTTCATTTGTCTACCTTAAGATATCAGTTAGTCTAATTGTGTAACCTATGATTTCAAAAGAAAAGGAACACAGAAATCCTGGAACCTTTTCGTGGAAGAGGCAAGTATAAGCCAGTGCTTCATGTCCATCTTCTAGTTTAGTGGCTTAAAACTTGCTCTGAAGTTGAACTGGTTCTTTTGATCGGTAAAGGAAATGTAATTACAACCACAGTGATCATCTCTTAAATTTAAGGAATTCATGTATTGAGAAGCCTCGTGCTCATTTAGTTCATTTTAATGCCTGCAATTGTTAGATTTGGGCTTCTCCTCTTTTAGTCACTGGTTATTTACCTCTTGAATCCTGCCTTCTAAGTAGAGTGGCAAAAACCCATTATGGGATAGACAGATGTGCATGTGTGTTCAAGTAAATTTTAAAGTCTAGTTCCTTTGAATTCTTCAAGTGTTTCAATGAGGATTAAGGTATATGATGAAAGTTCTTGAAGACCAGATAATTAGTTAACATTGTCTATACATGCTGATAAGATTAGATTTTCTTAGTCAGGTATCTCTACAGGAGAAATGCTAACTACTTACAATGAAATACAATGGACCCTGACAAGCAATGAGCGAAGAATGCCTAGAAAGTAAACTATTACTAAGCAGCCATCCTATGCATATCAGACATTATGAACTTACATTTATTGAGAATACACATGGTAGTGCAAAAAGAAACCCAGTTTTACACTTGAGAATGACTTAATATTTATGACTTCTTTTGGGAAATTTTTGAGTCTAAGAGATTAAGAAGTTCTAAATAAAATACTTTTTTTCTTAAAATTTAATTCTATTTTATCCCCACTTTTGGGGGCTTTGCAGTTATAAATTATTGCTAAAAACAAACCAAGCATGATACAGTTTCATAGATTACAAATTACTAAGTCAAAATGAGGAAAGAGAAGAAAGTGACAACTGACATAAGCTCATTATACAAATATAAGTGTAAGTGTAGATAGTGTCACTGAATGGGACTCATTTTAAAACAATAGGGTATTTTTTTTTAAAATTTTTTATTATGTATTTTCCTTGTTTACATTTTCAATGCTATCCCAAAGGTCCCCCATATCCACCCCCCCAATCCCCTACCCACCCACTCCCCCTTTTTGGCCCTGGCGTTCCCCTGTACTGGGGCATCTAAAGTTGGCAAGTCAAATGGGCCTTTTAAGAACGATACTAGCCCAAAACCTAGGATACCCACGATATAAGATACAATTTCCTAAACACATGAAACTCAAGAAAAATGAAGACTGAAGTGTGGACACTATGCCCCTCCTTAGAAGTGGGAACAAAACACCCATGGAAGGAGTTACAGAAACAAAGTATGGAGCTGAGATGAAAGGATGGACCATGTAGAGACTGCCATATCCAGGGATCCACCCCATAATCAGCTTCCAAATGCTGACACCATTGCATACACTAGCAAGATTTTACTGAAAGGACCCAGATGTAGCTGTCTCTTGTGAGACTATGCCGGGGCCTAGCAAACACAGAAGTGGATGCTCACAGTCAGCTAATGGATGGATCACAGGGCTCCCAATGGAGGAGCTAGAGAAAGTACCCAAGGAGCTAAAGGGATCTTCAACCCTATAGGTGGAACAACATTATGAACTAACCAGTACCCCTGAGCTCTTGACTCTAGCTGCATATGTATCAAAAGATGGCCTAGTCGGCCATCACTGGAAAGAGAGGCCCATTGGACACGCAGACTTTGTGTGCCCCGGTACAGGGGAACGCCAGGGCCAAAGGGGGGGAGTGGGTGGGTAGGGGAGTGGGGGTGGGTGGGTAAGGGGGACTTTTGGTATAGCATTGAAAATGTAAATGAGCTAAATACCTAATAAAAAAAAAATGAAAAAAAAAAAAAGAACAGATTATCTGGAAGTAATGCTAATCTGTCTTCTTGATAGCTCTAGCTTTGATAATTCTAATAATTAAGGAATTTTTAAGTCAATATTTCCTCTAGTATTTATATTTCATGCTGCCTTGAAAGATGTTTTACATGTACTTAATGAACTGATTAGACAAAACTGATCTGAGGCAGTACTTTCATCATTTTTAAAAATATTAACTGCTTACTGGATGCTTCTAGATCTAGCAATAGTTCGCAACCTTCTAAAGAACTGAAAACTCAATATGGATTAAAGAAATCTAAATATGGCATTATGTTACTGTGAAAACTCAGGTCTCTGCGTTCTTATTCTCATTGATAAAGTTATTTAAGAATGCCTTGAAGCTGGACATGGTGGGCTTACCTGTCAACAAGCACAGGAGAGAGCAGAAAGTGGATCTCTGGTCTTAAGGCTAGTCTATAGAGCAAGTCTCAAATCAGCTAGAGCTACACGGAGAAAATTCTACTTCAAAAAAATCAAAACTAGATAGATGCTAGGTAGATGACAGATGGATAGATGGTAGATAGATAGATAGATAGATAGAGTAGATGGATAAGTAGAAATATAGATATATAAGGATAGATAGACAGATAAATAGATAAAATAAAGAATAGACTTAGAAGAAACCTCTAGGACAATTGTTTAGAGTTTAAAAAATGATCCTTGGGCAAGCATGTATAAATATAAGCAGATACCTGTGGAACAAGATAGAGTATAGGAAGAGTCATTTGTATGCAGTCACATGACAGAAAAGTGGACAGATGAGTCAAAGGGGGGAAAACCAAAAAGATCAAAGGAATAGGGGCAAATATTCTCACATATGAACAAACATCTGAAAGAAAGAAGAAATAATGAAGGGGAAAGTTGTTCCTTTCTGAGAAGAGAAATGTTGGATTTCTGAGAAAGAAAGATACATTATCACAATAAAGGGGCAATTACTCCTCTGTCTTTACCTTGGCTTGAGCTCAATAAGCCTTCTTGAGGATTGAGTCCTAGGTTATTGACAGGCTTATCTGGAATAACTCTTTTGTTTTGAGTATTAAGGAATCTTGGGTCTCAGTCCAGGCCACAGATAGAATTTAAGTCCTATTCTTTTGACCAGAAGGGATAGCTTTTCGTTTAGGGATTTCAAAAAAGAGCAGGCATCCTCCAAGACTCTTGCTGCCTCCCCCATCCCCAAGATATAATCTTCACATCTTAGAAGGTGCATGCGATATAACTTATGAACAACATACTACCAAATATTAGCCTCTACACTGGAGTCTAAGTCACGTGTTCACAGTCGGCTTCCAAGCAAGGATGCTTATTTTAGAGATTACTAAAAACCAAAGCTCCTTTCTAACATTCCCGAGCTCCAGCAAAGACCTTCTGAAACTGCTGCTTCTGCTGTTCCTGGCCCTAAACTACCAGTCCGATTCACAGCTCCCGTGCTTATCAGTTAGTTACAGAATGTGACCTAGAGTTGAACTGGTACATTTCAAAGATTACTTCAATCCTGATAGTGTCTTCTAAAACGAGCCACACAGTTCTTAGTGGTCCCCTAGAGTCCTAAATCTAAACAGTCATTTAAATGTTACTATTTTCGCGGTAGTCAGAAATCAAACCAGGTGTGATATTTTTGACAGAGTCTGGTGTTACTTATAGCTCAATTTTTTTTTTTTTTGTTCTCAAAGGAATTGCACATTTCCAAAAGTATTAGATAAACCACCATAAAATACAATGGTAACGAAAATATAGCAGTGGCCAAATTATTACAGAAACCAAAATGAAACTTAAAATGAGTTTATTAGCAGGTTGCTTACATAAATTTTTTCACATTTACCCATGGCAAATCACCACCAGCTTTTGCAGACGCTTTTCTTGTTGGTGGACGTAATTTTACTACTAAATCAGAAGAGCTAGTATCAGTTAATTAACATGTGCTTAAAGCAATTGGGTTTTAAAATTTAATATTTTCTGGCCCAGAGGCAAAAGAGTCTCCAAGTTCTCACTTTTAAGCAAATGATTACACTGAATGCATCCATACTTGATTTCCAAACCAAAATTCATGTAGCTGGTACTTGTAGCACTCATATTATTAATATAATTCATTCTGTAACAATTTCAAATAATATTATATAGTTTAGTTACCAGCCCACCTCATACTTTATATTTCTCTCCTACTTATGCAACTGCCTTTCTCTTCCTTATAAATCTTGTTCCTGAATTTATTAATTCTTGTTTCGTTCAGTATTCCAGAGTCTCACTAAGGCCATCTGTGTGATCCAGAATTTGGAATAACCATCAGAGTCTGGTAGACTCACTATGCCTTGATCTCACTAGGAATCTTTTATTTGCCAATAGAGCAACTGTGAGTGGGAAAGTCGCATGAGTCCCTTCTCTATATATAGCTGACTCTTAGTAGTGCCCAAATGGTACTTGGTGCTAATAGTGACAGTTTTTGTGAGCTCATAATAGCTATGAAGATATCATGGTTAGAAGATCGCATTTCTCAACCCTCTGCCCTACCTTCTGGCTCTAACATAAATCTGTCCCCTATTCTGCAAGGTTCTATGACCTTTGAGGGGCTAAAGCTAGTGTCTTATACAGGACTGAGCCCTGAATCATTCCATGGTTTCTGTATCATGTGCAGCGAAGGGTCTTTGCATTCACCTCTATTTACTACAAGAAACCAGGAGACAAGAATGTATTAACCTTCCACTGGTCAAGATAAACTGAAAGAAAGAATTCAAAATAAATACATAAAGAGCAGTTTTCCATCAGTCTTCTCTGGAACTTATTTCTCTAACATGATATTTTAAGATGGTTTTTAGAGTTGAGTTTCAGGAGTATATCTTGCTCAAAAGAACCTTTAATCTCAGGTGCTAATTAGTGCTAGTACCATTCATTTATGACTATGGCAAAATTCAAGATTTTATTGGCTCCATTGTAGAGAGAGAACCTGATGAGAGTTTTAAACTGTTTCTTATAGAATGGGGATGTATGGAGCATTACTAATGCACTTTTTCTAGGGAATTCATCTTCAAGATCTTTTCAAGTACAACAGAGAAAGTAGTTTTCGTTTTGACATCGGGTTATGTGAGACTTCGTCTCCCTTGGTCTCTCTATTTTGTTTGGATAACTTTTGAAGTTGGTTTAAAATCAAAAAAAAAAAATTCTCTTGAACAATAGAAAATGTGAAGGGGATTTGATTACTTAACTTTAACATAAAAGCGAGGCAAGCCATAATATCCCCTGGTTTCAGGTTTTAAACTTTATATTATGAAGTGAGCCACACAGTTATTTTTTCCCAAAGGTCTGTTAGCAATTAACAACTGTAGGAAGGAACAGACTCATTTTCTTCAGTTATGTAGCTGCTAATAAGTTGCTTGTGCTGAAGTAAATAACCTTTCACCCACTCGTAGGCAAGAAAATCTAATTAAACTCAGTGGATCACACAGTATAAAATAAAAGAAGGACGTATTGGGAAATAAAAGGGTTTCATGGGGAGAGAAAGAAGAATGAGGGGAAAGAATTGTGGTGAATTAGAACAATATTTATTCTATGTACATATGTAAAATTTCAAAAGCATTTAAAATGAGAATTGGTTATTCCAAGAGTAAAGTGTTCCGCTTTAGAAAATGGGGTACACAGAACTTCTGTTAAACAGTAATCACATTCATCAACACCTCAGAATGCTGTCTTCTCCATTATGACACTAAAGCCAAGACTAGGTCACTTTGTACATTCAGCTTCTGCACATCTACAGAGACTACATCGAGTCTTCTTTTAGGATATCCAGCAGTGTTTGTATTGTTAGAAACATTTAGACTACATACCTCGATTTGCTAATTGGGATTATTATTTGAGGCATCAAGAATTACTTTTACAAATCCCATAGTCTAGTAATATTCATCAATAAAATGTATTAATAGATGATGTTCATATTGAGTTCTGCTGATCTGTTTATTATTAGAGAACATAAGGATCAAACAGAAGAGGATGTCTCATATCACACATATTTCTGACCAGGGTTCTCCATGATATGGAACGGACAGCACTCTCCACACAGAAAAGCTGTATAAGACCCGCTGTGTTCCCAGTGTGAATAGTGCAATAGATGTAAAGAGATGTCTTATCTAAGTTGCTGGCTGGGATGTAGGTCTACGTCAGGATTCAGGAAAATTCAATATCTTCATAAAAGTAGAAGTATCTCATTTTCATGTCTGTCTGAATGTCATCGAAACCACAAAAATGAGGAGAGCAAATGAATCAGAGCAGTTCAAACAGAACTGTTTAGGATGGGCTTGAAACCTGCTGAGACACTACCTTCCTAGGAACTTCCCTCAAGAAGATTTTCTTTCTGAAACTTCCGTGTTGATGATCAGAATGGAGACAGAGAGGCAGGGAGCAAAGTACTGTAAGCCAAGGAAAGATAGCTATGGAGATGTCTCTTGAAAACTGTTATTTTATGGATTAAAGTGAATGTTTAAAAGGCCAGGTGAGGATGGACTAGTCAGTCATCAATGGAAGGAGAAGCCCTAGGTCCTGTGAAGGCTCTATACCCCAGTATAGGGGAATGCCAGGGCCAGGAATGGGAGTGGGTGGGTTGGGGAGCAGGGTGAGGGGGTAAAGGATAGGGGATTTTTGGAGAGGAAGCTAGGAAGGGGGATAACATTTGAAATGTAAATAAAGAAAATATCCAATAAAAATGATTCTACAGGTTTTGGGAAGGCAGACTTTCATACTGCTTGATTTAGCTTAAATAAAGAACAAATTAATTTATTTTTTCATAATTTATTTATTTATTTTTCAATTGAAAAAAATTTTTATTACGTATTTTCCTCAATTACATTTCCAATGCTATCCCAAAAGTCCCCCACACCCCCCCTCCCACTCCCCTACAAACCCATTCCCATTTTTTGGCCCTGGCGTTCCCCTGTACTGGGGCATATAAAGTTTGCGTGTCCAATGGGCCTCTCTTTCCAGTGATGGCCGACTAGGCCATCTTTTGATACATATGCAGCTAGAGTCAAGAGCTCCGGGGTACTGGTTAGTTCATAATGTCGTTCCACCGATAGGGTTGCAGATCTCTTTAGCTCCTTGGATACTTTCTCTAGCTCCTCCATTGGGGGCCCTGTGATCCATCCAATAGTTGACTGTGAGCATCCACTTCTGTGTTTGCTAGGCCCCGGCCTAGTCTCACAAGGGACAGCTATATCACGGTCCTTGCAACAAAGGCTTGCTAGTGTATGCAATGGTGTCATCGTTTGGAGGCTAATTATGGGATGGATCCCTGGATATGGCAGTCTCTAGATGGTCCATCCTTTTGTGTCAGCTCCAAACTTTGTCTCTGTAATTCCTTCCATGGGTGATTGTTTCCAATTCTAAGAAGGAGCAAAGTGTCCACACTTTGGTCTTCGTTCTTCTTCAGTTTCATGTGTTTTGCACCTTGTACCTTATATCTCGCTATACTAAGTTTCTGGGCTAATATCCACTTATCAGTGAGTAGATTTCATTTGCGTTCTTTTGTGATTGGGTTACCTCACTCAGGATGATGCCCCCCATGTCCATCTATTTACCTAGGAATTTCATAAATACATTCTTTTTAATAGCTGAGTAGTACTCCATTGTGTAAATGTACCACAATTTTTGTATCAATTCCTCTGTTGAGGGGCATCTGGGTTCTTTCCAGCTTCTGGGTATTATAAATAAGGCTGCTATGAACATAGTTGAGCATGTGTCCTTCTTACCTGTTGAGACATCTTCTGGATATATGCCCAGGAGAGGTATTGCGGGATCCTCTGGTAGTACTATGTCCAATTTTTTGAGGACCCGCCAGACTGATTTCCAGAGTGGTTGTACAAGCTTGCAATCCCACCAACAATGGAGGAGTGTTCCTCTTTCTCCACATCCTCGCCAGCATCTGCTGTCACCTGAATTTTTGATCTTAGCCATTCTGACTGGTGTGAGATGGAATCTCAGGGTTGTTTTGATTTGCATTTCCCTGATGATTATGGATGTTGAACATTTTTTCAGGTGTTTCTCAGCCTTTCGGTATTCCTCGGGTGAGAATTCTTTGTTCAGCTCTGAGCCCCATCTTTTAAGGGTGTTATTTGATTTTCTGGAGTCCACCCCCTTGAGTTCTTTATATATATTGGATATTAGTCCCCTATCTGATGTAAGATAGGTAAAAATCCTTTCCCAATTTGTTGGTGGTCTTTTTGTCTTATTGACAGTGTCTTTTGCCTTGCAGAAGCTTTGCAGTTTCATGATGTCCCATTTGTCAATCCTCGATCTTACAGCACAAGCCATTGCTGTTCTATTCAGGAATTTTTTCCCTGTGCCCATATCTTTGAGACTTTTTCCCACTTTCTCCTCTATAAGTTTCAGTGTCTCTGGTGTTATGTGAAGTTCCTTGATCCACTTAGATTTGACCTTAGTACAAGGAGAGAGGAATGGGTCGATTCGCATTCTTCTACATGATAACAACCAGTTGTGCCAGCACCATTTGTTGAAAATGCTGTCTTTCTTCCACTGGATGGTTTTAGCTCCCTTGTCGAAGATCAAGTGACCATAGGTGTGTGGGTTCATTTCTAGGTCTTCAATTCTATTCCATTGGTCTACTTGTCTGTCACTATACCAGTATCATGCAGTTTTTATAACAATTGCTCTGTAATGAAGCTTTAGGTCAGGCATGGTGATTCCACCAGAGGTAGTTTTATCCTTGAGAAGAGCTTTTGCTATCCTAGGTTTTTTGTTATTTATTTATGTTTATATCCTAGGTATTTTGTTATTAAATTAATTTTTTATTTTAAAAAAAGACTTCACTTTTTGCTTTGTTACCTAGATATTATATCTCAGCATATAAAATGCATTTATTTTGGGTTCACACTTTCTATGTGACTCTTCTTTTTGGTTCTTTCCAATCTTTATTCTTCAATAGACAATCTTGCTTTCTGAATATACGGAGATTAATATGGCATAATCAATGGTCTAAGGGCACATTCACAATATTTGATGCCATTATGTGCACTAACTTCTTCCTCTTTAAAATAGTGTCTCTGAACCATCAGAGAACCTTCAGTCTTCACACTGCCTTCTTTGCAGTATGGCTCACTTAAAAATATAATGTTTAAAATCTGAAACCAGGATGGGAAGGTAATTGTTGAAACATGGTAATAGAAACTCTAAAGATAGAATATGAAAGAAAATGACTGTAGAAAAAAATAATTAAGCCACACAGTGGAAAGAAAAAATATATTGGCTTTATAACTCTGCACATTATTGCTTATTTGAAAAAAAATAATAATATGAGGGGTTAAAAAGGGAACAATCGATATTTGTTTATGACCTGCGAGAATTAGAAGTTGAGTTCATGTTCTCAGCACCCAGGTAAAAAGAACAGACATTATACATAGTCTATAACTCAGGTGTGGAGGAGTAGAGACCAGTGAATCAGAGGAGCTTGCTGTCCAGGAAGTATAGTCTAAATAGTAAGTTTTCAGAAGGGTGAGAAATTCTATTTAAGACTATAACATTGAAAGTGGCAGAGGAAAACACCAAATGTCCTATTGTGAGCTCAGTTGGCTTGTGCACGAACACATTCATATGTGTGTAACATATCTCAGAGAGAGAGAGAGAGAGAGAGAGAGAGAGAGAGGAAAGAAAAATTGAAATACATTTTACATTTTCAAAATCCTCTTGTTTGGAGATGGTAAGCATCTAATGAAGAAAAGGTGTGTCTGGCTTATCTAAGTGATTTGATCTGTCCACATCATGACCTGAATTAACCCTAAAAAACAATATATACAATTATTAAAATCCATATATTATTATATTGTCTTTTTTATTTGAATGATTCTCAGTAAAATTTTGTTATGTGCAATTACATTCAAACTTATTACAAATTAATAGTACATTAATAATATTTTGTAAAGAAATCAACCAGATGAGACAGATGTGTGAATTTTAAAAATGCATCTGTTGTTCAGTTAAAATAATTTACAATGCTTAGAAATTTTTTTCAAATGTTGTGTATTATAATTATAAAAATTGTCAAGTCTAAATTGTCTTACTTTGTTACTACTCAGAGCTAGGAATCAGTAGCCATTGGACACTGATTGACAGGGTGGGAAATAAAATCTGAAAGTAGGTGACATCCATGTAAAAACCTCTAAGATAATAAAAACTAAAAGTGTCTCATAAATATTTAATGTCACTAAATAGTCATAAACACATCTGTACACATCTGTATTATCCTGCTAAAATTTGACTGAAAAGTTGTCATTTCATTTATTTTCTTATATTTTAACTGAAATTGTATTAGCTTTAAATGCAAAAATACTTTAAATGCTTCAATAGAAGCAGAAATGATATTCATGAGATTCATTTATGAAAAGTAATTCACTTGCCATGGTACCCTAAATTTATAATTAGAAGACAGTGTTGCTACTTCAAACTATTATATATTTTTTATTCTCCACACATGTCTAGGAGTCATAAGACTTTGGTGTGTGTGTGTGTATGTGTATGTGTGTATGTTTGCATGTTAAAAATCTTGAGTTTTTCATGTGAGCACAAAACACTTATAACTTTCAAAACAAAATATGTTACAACTGCGTACCTCTATCACTTACTAACATGTCTTTCTCCAGAAATAAGTAAAACTCAAAGTTTAGTGAACATAGCACATCAAGTCTTGTACTATTTTATGTGTACAATATTTTCAAACAGTTAAAAAGTAGAGAAATCTGCTGCTTGGTCTAAACATATTTTACATATTTTTAAAATGTAATTGTTGAGGACACAGTAATGGATTATACTGCCTAAGAATATTTGGAAACATCAGAGTCTTTCTCGGGAACTAGAAATCCTCAGAACTAGAAGGCTATCAAAACTGCCCTGCAGTTCTGGCTTTCAGCTTCTCGTCTCATGAATGAAATTCACAGACCACAAGACCACTGAGGTTGCATTTTAGATGATATTTATGATAGATTCATAGGTAGGAGGTTAAGAGAGATGAAAAACCATACCAGTTGAATTACTCAGGCCTGACGGTCTGACATGAGGTGGGTCATGGTAGGGGAGGGAAGCATCAGAGAGCGTAAAAGACCAAAGCATCAGTTGCTACTATCTGAGAGAGAGAGAGGAAAAAGAGAGAGAGAGAGAGACAGAGACAGAGACACAGAGAGAGACAGAGAGAGACAGAGAGAGAAAGAGAGAGACAGAGAGAGACAGAGACACAGAGACAGGGACACAAGGTTACACACACAGAGACTGATGAGAAAGAGAAGAAAATCTATTTTATTTTGAACAAACAAAGACACAGAATGGTGGTAAAATACAACACCACTAAGAAAGGTTCATTCGGAGTATGCTTGGGAGCAGAAACTCTCAGAAAGCATAATTTTATTCTCACTTGTATCTTAAGCATGACTTCAGATGAACTTGTTTTGGTGAGATTTGGTCATGGCCAGATGACTGACCATCCCAGTTGGATTAACTCTTCAGGGAGAAGGCAATGACATTTTCCTACCAGGCATAAATGCCATTCTTTTGGCTAGGAAGCAACCAATTTCCCTTAACAAGCTGTATGTTACTGTAACTTCCATAACTTTAGTGACAAACTTGATTCTCGAAATCATTGTTTCCTGGATGGTTGAAAGGAAAGGGGATAGCATTTGAAATGTAAATAAATAAAATATCCAGTAAAAATTGAAAAGAAGAAAGGAAAACAAAGAATGTGTAGAGAGAACGCAGGACGTGTTCTCCTTTCATATGCACATAAAATCTTGCTGTAATGGCATATTGACTTTAGGTTATTGTATGATTCTACCTTCTCCAATACCTAAAAAAAAAAAATATGGATTAAGTGAATATATCGATAAGCTTTCCTTCAACACAAAACAATTCCAAAGGGACCATTTTACAACATACCGGACTTAATATAAAACTAAGATTAAAAACCAAAAAATGAATTAACAGCTTGAGCGAAATACTTTTATTTATGTTGAAATGAGTTCTTAAAACCAAGAGAAGAAATTTTCTCCATGCAAATTTCAAAGCAAATACATGTTGAATTTTTTCAACATTTAATTTTTTTCCTTTTCCATCTAATGGTGGTTACTTTTCACTGTCAAATATTTTGTAGAATATAAATTTTTTTCCTCGTGTTGTTTGAGTGAAAACTAGAGCATACACACATTTCACACTCTAAGTAATAAACCGGTAGTAAGGAACATACTCTGAAAGTGTGTTTACAGCTAAGAGAATTTGCAAAAAGTTTTAGAGAAAGGTAAACAGAAGCTGAAGGAGAGACTACCTCTGTTAATTGATACTTTGTAGGGTGAGAACAGAAAAACATGGGCCTGATTGTAACCTAGGTAAGTTTCAAAGCAGATATAAAATGCTACACAGCCAATACTCGTTCATTTTTAATTCTCTACATGTCTTAATAATTAATTTTTGGAGTTGTATTTTTGTTATCAAACTGAAGCAATTTTGTTGCCTATGTCTCAAATTATGAACGCATCCATAAGCATAATTTTATGGACAACATACAAAGTATTCTTCTTGTCTTATTCTTTCCTATTGTTGATTTACAATTCTACCAGTAAATTCAGAGATTGGCTCTTTAAAAACTGACACCAGTTGGAGGTGATCGTTTTTTTAGTAACTTGTGACTGGAGGATGATGGGTTGTGGAAAATGTCACAAGTTTTCTACAACTTGTATTTTTCAGATGTGAAGTACTTGAAAGAGGAGGATGCTAACCGAAAGACCTTCACCGTTAGCAGCACGCTGGATTTCCGAGTGGACCGTAGCGATGATGGAGTGGCGGTCATCTGCAGAGTAGACCATGAGTCCCTCAATGCCACCCCTCAGGTAGCCATGCAGGTGCTAGAAATTCACTGTAAGTAAACACAGCCCCCATAACCTTTATATGTACAATTTCTTTTTTTTTTAATTTGTATATAAATCAGATTTTAATTTGACATAAAGTTTCAGCAAATGTGCCCAAAACTTACCATCTTTAGTCTCAATTATATTCAATGGCAATAGTGCCTTATCAGAGTCTGAGTCCTAAAAGGGAAGGAAGATAAAAGACACCTCAGAGTTTAATTATGGTTGGAGCTGTAGCGTGATGTTCCTATATGCAGGAAAGGGTTCAGGAGAACAGTAGCGTTACATCAAAACAACTTAGGCATTTGCAACCTTTTTCCTTGTTTTTATCCTTCTGCCTGATATATTTTAGTCTGTTTGAATGCAAGGGCACCTCCACTACAGCCGTAATTACCATTTACATTTACAGGCACAATGCTACCTGAGTGATGCTCGCGTATGGGGGGCAGTGCCGAAGCTTTCAGATCATCATCTCACACAGCTTGATGTGAAATCAGTGTCCCTAGTTATAGTTGCATAGGTAACTGTGAAGTTCAGAGGGGATAAGTCAATTGCTAGTAAATGATACCTTGATAATCTCTTACTTGCAAAAGTCATAGCGGTACATATTTACTAAAATGAAGCTGAGTGAACTGAAATATATAAGCCAAGAGGAAAAGGGTTTAGTGAAAAAGATTTAAAAAAAAAAATACATTTTCTGAGTTTCGTGATTTAAACTCCTTGATACAATAAAAGTTAATTTTGTGGTTGCTTTTTTTTTTTTTTTTGGAATGGTATTAAAACTTGAACTAGGAATTGTGTGGGAGGTATAATTACATAAAACCTTAGAATGCTGAACCTTGAACTCCACTGTTCTAATATGCCTCATTGCATTCTGCTTTTATTTATTACTCAATGATGTGTTGGTTGTTCATATATAGCAGCCATGGTTTAGGGTCCAGGCCATACAAAGAAATACCAAAAGAACAAAACCGTAGCAAACCTACTTGTCCCCAGTTTTCATGACCACCACAACCTCACACCATCACCACTATAAAATCCTTTACCTTACAAAAGCTCTTCTAGATGTCAGTGAAAGGACGTGAACAGAAGTAATCTCTGCAGGCAACGTGACAATGAGGGGCAGTTACTATGCAAGCCAAGTAAGTCGAGGAGATGCTGGGAAGATGAAGACAGTGGTAAAATCAGCTTGGATGACCTTACATATAGTGCTGAGGAACTGATGACATGAAGCCCTGAATTAGGAGCACACCTGTGCCAGTTACTTCTAGAAAAAGCAAGGCAAACAGAAAGACCATACTAGAATGCAGTGGTGCAGAATAAAGAGCATTAGGATAAACTACGAGAGATGTGTCTGAAACTATTGCAATTTCTAAGCAATTTGCATTGTATTAGATTAGTTTTATTAGATTTTCCCAATCCTTTCCTTAAAGCAGATTCTGACACAAGTATACATAATGACCATATGAATATTATTTCTAGCTTTAGCATTTACATATAAATGTTTTTATGTAGCCTACTGAAAGTGCTTAGACTGATTATAAACCAAAGAATCAATTCCCATGCCGATTTGATTATAAACTAGACAGTTAATTCCTATGAGCTGGAGACAATATAAATCAAGTTTGTGCCATTTAAAATATTTCAAATGAATGACAGTGACCATCCCATTATATTGCTTATTTGGTCGCAAATTTTCAACTTACAGGAAATAGAGCCAATTGGTACATTTAGAAAACCAATATTGCCATTGCAATAGTTGAAAATTTTAAATATATATGTTCTATGTAAGGTAATAGTATTTGGAATGATATTTGTCATTTACTTAACTATAATTCCAGCATAAAATGAAAAAAATTAATGGGAAGTGAATCATAATAATTGTTGAGAAACACCATACGGGAAAGGCTCTTCAGACAGTGAAGTATTTTGACTTTATTTAGTTTTCTGTGCTTAAGGAGGATATGATTCGACAGATGAGCTGTTGAGTTTAGTTATGAAAAGAAAGAATGTGTTGAATCAAATCAGGTCTATTGGTCTGGGAATTTGCCTCAGTGGATGTTTACTGCTCAAGCATGAAGATGTGCCTTTGGATTGCCCAATGTCCACATGAAAGGCAAGCACAGCCGTGGGCATCTTCCCTGATGCTGAGAAAGCAAAGGCAGGCAGCTTCTGCAGGCTTGCTGTAGAAAGATTAATCTGAGAGCTTTGAACTCAATGAGAGGCAATGTATGAAGTGTAAGAGACATGCAGAAACCTACCTTTGGCCTGCCCAGGGGTATGTACATGTGAGAATGCCTTCAAACGCACAGACACGCAAAAACGCACATGCACACATGCACACAGATAATAAAATAAGGCACAGAGGAACACATTACTTGCATGAAAAACCAAGGCAGGTTTTTGGCTATTTCTTTGAAAGAAGGTTCAGGATTTGGTGCTGTCAAGGATAGGATTATATCAGGAATGGGAATTTCAATAACTTGACTTTGAAAATAGAAATTTTACAGCATATTAACTAGTTATAATAACTAGATTTGTTATTATAAGACACACTAACCAGGCTAATCTTCCAACAGCTGGGTATTCTGCCTTCTCTTATGTCATTTCAGTTTTGCATTGACCTTGCTTTGAGCATGTTCATGCAAAAGTTACAGAACAATTTTGCTGTCCTTACTATAAGAATTCTTATTAGAGTAGTAAATATTTCAGCTTAGCTGTTAGTTTCAAATGTTTACTGCCAAGCTCGTTTTTACTTCCTTCGAAATTCAGAATGGTGCTAAAATAACCCTAGCCACTTATTGTTCTTTTTTATATGTTCCATATTAATATGTACTGTTTGCAAAACTACATGGATGGTAGTAACTGAGTTCTTTAACTTTTACAAAGTTTTACACGAAAGTGTTCATACTCATATTGACTGATGAATTAAAAACACCTTTTCATTTTATTGTGGATTAATTTATAAGTGTCCAGAAGCAGAAACTAGATCAATCTAAATTATCTTTCTTAGAATCTAATATACCATCATTCAAATATATGGAGTAACTAAAACCAGCTGACAGTGATGTGCAATGTTCCTTTAAGGATGCAGAATGTTCCCCAGAGATGAAATAAGTCCAGTAATGAGAGAGAGCTACAGTCAATATTAAAATTAGAGCAATGACGTCAGCTAATTCAGTCTTCATAAACTCCAAAGGGCTATGCCAAAATGTCTATATATTTCACATAGAAACTCAAGATACTCACCCCACACAGGTGTTCATGTATAATTGATGTGATGTATTGAGTCACTACATTTTCAAATAGTGAAAGAAAGAAAACAGTTTTGGCAAAGGGGAGAAATATAGTGATTAGTAAATTAAGGATATTCCAGTGCTATACTAATATTCTCATAATGGATGACCACAGGAATGGTTCAAATAGAGAAACACTTAGAAGAGCTATCAGTATTTTCTGTAGTGCATGAAAAGAGAACATATGCATTTTAAAATAATGTATATAATAATAACTGCACAAGGCAAAAATATATCCTGTTGCCAGATTTGTAGGAAATTGGAGAGCACATACACACACAAAGGAACATAATGAAAAAAAACATCGTAAAATAGGTTACAAAGAGGAGCTTCAACTCTGTATCCTCACGATGCACAATTTAAAAGTGATTATTCCTATGAACTATATCAGAGCAACATTTAGTTTTTATGAAGTATTAATCATTAATTTAAATACTGCCATTTTGATAAAAGATAATCTTTTTACCTGCAATTTAAGAATAGAAAGACAGATTTTTAATTCCTGTCAACCATAAATGCTTTCAAGTTGTATGTATCAGGTAAGAGAGTACTTCTCAACTGAAGAGTATAAAGGGCAGTTCCATTTGATAGGTGAAGACTTGTTCATCTTCCTATCATTTTACGTTTCTCTTTGAAACAAACCTTTTTATTTATTCTGACTTAATTCTTAGGAAAGCAGATTGTATGAGTCAGATTTTATTCAATGGTCAGCAGGAATAAAGTATGTACACCAACAGAAAACTCTGCACAGTACACAGGATAGAAGAAAAGCAAAACAACTATTTTCTGTACACGACATTGCATTTACATAATTATATTAAAATGTAACTCTTATTGAAAATGAAAAACACAAGGAAAAATTGGAAATGTCAGAGTAATGTTATTTTTATGAGACAACAGAGTAAGATGAAAATTAGAGTCTGCAATTGTAAAATATCTTCATGTTTCAAAATACATTATATAATTTCCCCACCAAGTCACATAATCTTGTAATTGATCCTTCAAATTTATTTTATTCTTGTATTGGAGTGTAATGTTTCACCTATAAACTTATTGTTACAAAATGTACATCATTAATGTTTAAGCAACAGATAACATAATTAAAACAGCTCATGACGTGGGTGTTCCATTTGGACCCAAACATTTATCCCAGTAATAATGGAAGGTGGTAAGTAAAGGAAGGGAAGAGGTGGGGAGAGAAGAGGAGAGGCGAAGGGAGTGAGGAGGGGAAGAAGAGGAGAGGAGAGGAGAGGGGAGGGGAGAGGGAGGGGAGAGGGAGGAGAGGAGAGAGAAGAGAGAAGAGGGGAGAGAGAGGAGGGGAGAGAGAGGAGGGGAGAGAGAGGAGGAGAGAAAGATGAGAGGGGGAGGGGAGGGGGAAGGGGAGGAGAGGGGAGAGGGAGGGGAGAGGAGAGAGGAGAGAAGAGAGGAGAGGAGAGAGAGGAGGGGAGAGAGAGGAGGAGAGAAAGATGAGAGGGGGAGGGGAGGGGGAAGGAGAGGAGAGGGGAGAGGGGAGGGGGAAGGGGGGAGGAAGGGGAGTGGAAGGGAGGAGGGGAGAGGAGAGGAGAGAAAAGAGAGGAGGAGAGGAGAGAGAAGGACCAGAGAGATGAGGGATTGGGGAAGAAAGAGCTTTAGAAGAGAAGGGAAGGCAAGAGGGAGCTTCAGACTTTCTTAATGATAGCACTGTTTTAAAATGAGATCAGTTAAGTTAGTTATGAATGAAAATGTATGCACCAAATTCATTTAAAATAGGACAAAACACATTATTATTTTTAAATGAAATATCTCTATAATGAATTAATGGCCAATTTCTATTCCTGTCCTATACATTTGGATACTTGTATTTCCAATCTCGTTAGGTGGACAATGATTAATAGAGATACTGCATGTCCCTCTTAATATCTTACATTGTAAAATGAACCAAAGTGTTTCTATGGTGATTCTGTTGTTAAAATCACGGAAAAATTACTTTGGGCTGGAGGAACAAAACTCAATATTATAAATTTTCCTACATTTATCAACCATGTAACACACTTCAGCATTTGTTCTCATGAACTGATTAAATACAGATACAATTCTGATTATTATAGTAGAGATTCAATATTTGCATGCTTGAGAATTACCAACTCTGTTGTTTATGTACTCTGTTTCTCTTGGGTACATATAGAACAAAAATATTACCAAATGCAAACAGAGATTATTTTTCATTCAATACGCTTTTCAATTGACTCTTCTCTTTAAGACTAAACAACCATTAAAAATCCACAGACTGGAGAGCAGAGTAGTTAAGAGCATGTGCTGTGTGTGCAAAGGACATGAGTTCGAATCCAAGCACTTCCCCACCAGTTAGTTCTAAGCTCCCAGTAACTCCAGGGACCCAGTGCCCTTTACTGCATCTGACCCACCCACATAACATAGAGACATATGCATAAATACAATGAAAATGTAAATAATGTTAATGGAAACTCAACCTTATGAGTCCATCTTGCACAAACCCATGTGTTTCTAAAGCCTAAATTTACTTCATATCACCTCCTATGAATGTTAACAATTGTGTTTCTACAAATTTCTCACTAATTTTAGAAAATGTGGTTGTTTCAGACTTTGTAGGGTTACAGGAAAGACAGGCCTATATGCTGCATGGATTTAAAAACAGTATATCTCGTTCAACTAACATCTCCTTTGAGGAGTACTGGCCATCTAAGTATCATATGAACAAAGACAACTAATGCAAGACCTCTATTCAGAAGCCTACCAGGATTCTATTTTCTAGGAAGCTACGTCTATGTTAGTTTACCTGAAGTAAACTAACAGATATATTACAGATATATTTTTCTGATTAGATTATTAGGTCATTTTTCCAACATAATTGATAGACATATTCTGCCTACTCTTTTTTGTATTAAATTATTTAAAGTGATTGAATGATCAAGTCTTATTCTAAATGTGATAATTCAAATTATCACTATATCTTATGTAATTGACCATTATTTCTTTTGTTTTATGAAGTCAATCTATATACCCATCCAATTACCTTTAAAAACAATGCTCCAACATGTAATAAGGATACATGCTCCACTATGTTCACAACAGCACTGTTTCTAATAGCTAGAAGCTGGAAACACCCCAGATGTCCCTCAACAGAGGAATGGATACAGAAAATGTGGTGCCTTTACACAATGGAGTACTACTCAGCTATTAAAAACAATGATTTCATGAAATTCTTTGGCAAATGGATGTAATTAGAAAATAACCTGAGTGAGGTAATAAAAAAAATATAAATTTTGAAAATGAGAAATTATTATTATAAGATAAGAATGTTGTCTTTGAAAATGTTTTATTCTAATGACAGCTTATTGAAAAGGATTCAGTTTTAATTCTTCTGGTTGAGGGAGAACCCAGAGACTCCACAGGAGAAACAAGTACTCCACAAAAGCACTCCCCACTGCCTAAATGCAAGGGCTTTATTGAGAAATAGAATGACAGGTGCCTTCCTCACAGAATGACCCAAAATGAGTTATTTGAAATGTTTTAATTTCTTTTAAGTATGGAAATTAAACACATAAAGAAGAAAAATTATTAGCAAAAGAGTAAAATACATACATATTATACAAGACACAGAAAGTAATGTCTTTTTCAATTAATTTAAAATATTTTAATACGTAACTGCAATCATAAATTAAAAGCAGTCAGGAATCTTTGGTGGTTATCTCTGCATTTCTGCCATCTCTATTCTCCCTCGCTACTTCTGTCTTGTGTGTGACCATGCAAAGGTTCTAAATCCTCAGCTTAGATTAAACAAAACAAAACAGCACAAAGCAAACAAATGCAGAGATAGTGGAGTCAGATACGTATAATGTTTAAAAATGATATAGGTACATAATGATGTCTTTAAACTTCTACAAAAACAAAATATTCTGAATGAATCAGGATCAAGAGACAATAATGACCGATGTCACTCATGCTCCACCACTTTCATGTTGACAGAGTATTTTAGTCCTCAATATGGAGTCGCCAACCAGATAATGGTATGACTGCTCAGCAGTTGAGATATGGATCTTGTAACAAGAAAACACACTTACAATTTATTTTACATCAAATTTAAATAGCCACATATGTATTCAGCAGCACTGCTCTTGATGATGTCATCATACTTTCCTCTTCTAATCCTATTAGATCTTTTAATCATGGTAGGGAACATAATTGATGAGTTAATGGTGCAGTAATTCCTAGGATGCTGACGCAGCAGCATTTTATAAAATACAGAAAGCATAGCAAAAGCATAAATCTGTAACATGTCATATACTTTAAAAGGGTTTAATGCTTCCATAGTGTAAGTGCAAGGTAGTACTGCTTAAATCTATTTTTAAAATTAAATTTTGCATTGCTGTTTGGTAAGACCTTTCAAGAAAAAAAACACAAATCATAAAACAGTGTTTTTTAAAAATGGTATTTTGATAGATGTATTTGCAATCCTATGCTCTGGCATTCATAATCATAAAGCATATGAATTATAAGGAAGAAAATGATGATGCACTCCTTGTCTGGCTTCCCTTGGCTTCTCCTTCAGATCTTTCTCTTCACTCAGCCTCACGATAAGAGCACAGTGCTCCTATGGTTCCCTTAATCTAGTCACTTTGACCATCTACAAGCATGACATCTGAGTATTTGTTCTGATCCTACTGCTCACTTAAAAATGCAAGATGATTTCTTACTATATGTTTTATAATCCCCAAATTCCCTAACCTGACATATGGTGCTTTGAATACGTATCTTCCTAGAACATGATTTTGCACTGTTCTCTTTCTCAGAAATTGTGCAGTCAATAATTTCCAGTTACTTCAATCAAATCTACTCTTTCTTTTTTAAGTTTCATAGAGTGGCTCACAGCAGTCTTTAACTTCACTTCCAAAGGTTCCAATGCCCTCTGCTGCCTCCAAGAATCCTATGTCATACACGCGTGTTGCATACACATGCATACATGCAAAACACACAAAATATAAAATAAAAATAAATAAACCATTTTATTTAATTGTCAGGAAAAGCACTCTTCTAATCAATGAGAAAAAAAGGGGGTGCAGATTAAAAGGCTTCTTCCATCTGTCAACAAAAATAATAACGTGAAGAGAAGCAATGGGAAGTAAAGAATGAGCCACACAGAACAGCTGTGCACATAATTCATCAACATCAACAGACAGGCTTTGCAACATGCAAATCACAAAGGACACCTTAAACTGTGTTCTAACTGAGGTAGAGGGGTAATGAGTTGATTTCCTAGAGCAGTAAATAACCCAGAACAAAAGACAAGGCATCCATGGAAGTGTTGATCCCTTGGGTAATCTAAGAGAAAAGGAGAAATACAAATGCATTAAAGCATTTGGTTTGATCAGGTGCGATAGACACTGCATCGATTGTGTTACTTTGGGGATTTGCTCCTTCTAAATCTTTGTTTTGTAACAATACACAGGGAGAACAACAGAACTTTCCTTGCATGCTATTGTAGTTGTTGACTCTATACATTGGACCCAGTGTTTCCCACTCAAAGGAATCTCCAGCATTCCTTTTGTGCTTTCCAAAAGGTTTCAGAGAACAAGTATATATAGGATATATACAATGGAGTACATACATCAAGGAAAATTATGTGCCAAGTATTTGGTCAGTGTTTATTTTTATTAGAAGATAGTTTAATAAAAAACTTTGATTTTTATAACAGAGTAGTGTTCTCAAAACTTAAGTTAAAAAGGACATTCCCAAAACTTGTTAATTTACCAAGAAGGCATTTAAATGAGTTCCAGGAATTATAGTCACATTTATTCATAAAAAAGAAATGATACATTTATTCATAAGAAAGAAATGATCTCTGATATCATTAGCGTGGTTTCTGAAAGCCACAATAAGTATCCTGTAATAAAAGTTAGAGATAAAATTGAAAAGTGAAAGACATTACAAAGAACAATGATATTATGTTACATTGTTATAATTTACTTAAAATAACCGATAAAAGTATACTAATACCATGTCCTGTGTTAGGAAACATGTAGATGATTTTTATGAGTACATAATTTGTGAATAATCAGAGGAAATACTTTTGTTAACAAATAATTTTATCAAAATATTTAATGAAACACCTGAACAGTATGGATAACCTTGAACAATATAATTGACTCTGGCTCTACAGTACAGAGTATCTTTGTTCAGCCAATATATTATATGGCATGGATTTACATATTAGGAGTTTCTTTCATGGCTTGTCCAACATCACTAACAGGAAAATGTTATCAGTATACAAATTCAAATTTTTATTTATTTTTTAACTATAGAAGGAACAAAGTAGGTTTGACCTCAATGAGAGAAGACATACCTAAACCTTGAGAGTCTTGAGGCCTCAGGGAATGAGGAGGCCTGATGGAGTGGGGAGGGGGGAAAGGGGGATGGGGACATCCTCTTTGAGGAGGAGTGGAGGAATGAGATGAGGAACTGTCTGAGGGCAGACATGGAGGGGAATAACAACTGAATTTAAAAAAAAAAGATTAAAGACAATAATAAGAATAAAGGAATAGATAGGTAAAATACTTGATTCAAAGGGTCAACTCGTTATCCTACAAAACTCAGTATGGATTGATGTTGCTGAACCACTAACATTGAATAGTTCAAGGGTTGTGCTTTGAAGTTGTCTGTTATGTGGTTTCACAGTAGTTTTGTAACAGCTCCTCTGTAAAATCTTTCTTACACATACAGAAAATCCATTCCACTGGATCAATGTTTTCACTTTGACTTTTATCAAATTGAAGAGAGAATATCCTTACTTCACAAATTAATCCAACTTTATGAATTTTTATTTTAAGATGAATGACTTTTTTCATGATTCTGTTTCAGCCATGCTATTATATTATACTCTTAATGAATGAAACACAGAATTTTTCAAATAAAAGAAATAATATAAGGGAAAATTCTTTCCCACATATTCACACACCTTAAGTTATGCTCAAAGGAATATTGCTTTTCTAAATAAATATATATTGCAATCTTAGTAGGACAGAAATCTCAGGAAACTGGTACTTCTACCCTTCCACTTGGTCCAAGACACAATACCGAACCAAGCTCTTAATTGAATTGGCAAATATCCTACAGATACGTTATACTTTACACATTATTCTTTGTGACTCTAAGAAAGATCTTTTAAAAAAAAAGTATTGACCACCAGCATGATTCTTACAAATATCTTGCCGAGACCAATTGGGAAAGCTGAGGGATTCAGTAAGAGTCCTGGATCACTGTATGATTCTGAACCACCTGGAAAATCAGAATGTACGATATAGAAGTAGAAAAAGAGAATCACTTCAGAGAATTGTTCCTGAAATTGTCAAAGGTGATGAGTCCAAGATTACATAGAGTAAGCCAGCAATGCACAGACTATAGAGCCACGGGCATGTTTGTCTTTAGCCTAAGTGTAATGGCTGCAGAACCAAATGTTTCTCATTTCCTCTACTTCAAAGTTTCTAGGTTTAGGATTTATGAAAAACTGTGTCTATTCTAGTTCTGAGATAGTCACAGTATATTATAGCCAAATATTTCCAGGGTTTCTCCCACTCAGGATAGCCAGTACGCAGAGGTGGGTGGCAGGGGACTGTGTCCTGGTATCCAAAAGCATGTCCCAGCTATATAACTTCTTTCCAGTATATCTTTTCTTCTGATGTTTCTGTCATGTCCCAAAGTTATCACAGGCTTTTATCCAAGCTTTAAATAGCTGACATTTGAAGTATATTCTAGATGCAAATTTTAGCAAATTGGAAACAAAGAAAACTCAGACTCTTCTGATGTTTAAGGTAGGATTACTCCTTTATTCTCTTTAGGAATCCAACTGAATGTGACCCATCCACATTTGGAGATCAATCTGCTTTATTCAGTCTTCCAATGTAAATGTTAATATAATACTAAATCCTTGTTGAAGAAAGTTCTAGAATACTCTTACACCAAATTCGATAGACACCTTAGAGTAAAACAAATTAAACATATTTCCTAGGAACAAACTTTTCTGCATATTGCTTTCCATTTTTCCCACTAGAAATGAATTTGCTTTTATAAATATGATGCAGTGTATAAAGGCAGAATGTGAAAATACAGTAAGCTTCAATTTGATTAAAATAGCCCTGGGTCATAACTATGACACTACATAGTTATCTGCATTTCCCTGATAGTTGAATAAATTACATTATAACACCAGTCAACAAATTATTCCATAAATGTCTTCTTATTTAAAATTAATAAACTATATTTAAATTTCTTACATTATCTAAGAAGTACAATGACGTTTTTATATTTTTTTCTAATGTATGATTTCCTCAGAGACATTTTATGATATAATAATTTACTGTGATGAGCATGGGCAGCCTACTTGTAACCAGACAAATATTTGTGACGTAACTATCCTTACGTCATATATTTTGTGTTTGATGACAGGAATTGAGTTCAGGGCCTTGTATGTGCTAGGCAATTGTTCTGATACTAATATGCAGCCCCAGCCCTGGAATCACTATTCCGCAAGACTATAACCTGTACCACTCTTGTCTGTGTATCACAGATGCTGAGACGATAAACATCTATCTTTTCCCAATCATCTCTTATATGTTTTATTATTTCCTATGTATTGCCTTGTTTACAGGATTGAGAAAATAGATATTTGAAACAGAAATAATTTCGACATATAAGATCATCTACAAGATTATTGTTATATATTAGAGAAATTGTAATACTATGTTTTAAGGAAAACAACTAAGTTACATATTTCAGGATTAATGATGCTACCTGAGCCTGTTTCCAAGGCAGGGTATTAAGATGACACCGTATGTGCTCTATTCTTCTATTAAGTCTAAGTGGGAGGGAGAACAATTAGTCTGTGAGGTCAGAGCTATTGTGTTTAATGTGCACAGTATAATTCTGGACAGGAGAACCAAAATAAAAGCTGACCGATACTGCAAGGGACATGTACATTGTGTGTTGCTTTGGATTTTTTCCCTGTTTCTTTTCTCTCTTTCTGAATAAAAATATTCAGATATAATGTACCATGCGATTTTTAAACCTAGGTGTACTGGTTTTGTTTGTTCTTTTAGTCTATTTTCACAAGTGTTGATTTTATTAAAAGTGAGACTATTACCATATTTGACAATTATATCATTGCATGCGGAACCAGATGTTATCTTCCAGGACTATGACAAGTAGCTATTTAATGTGTTTTGTCCACTGTGCTTGAAGAAAAGCAGCGTGTGCTCAGAGCGGCAGGGCTGCCTCTTCAAACGGATTCTGCATAATGCTTCTGAGACAGTAGTTTATCCTGAGTTCATTGGGGGTTCCTTATTGTGAGTCCCTAGCAGTCCTGTGACAATGAAAGTGTTGTTATTCAAATGCACATGAGTGCAGTCAGTCCACAATAAGAGTATTCATAGCTATCTATAAATAGTTGAAGAAACAATGGTGTGAAATACTTGATATTCATCTGAACCACTTTTTTTTTTGCAATGTCACATTTAAATTCAGATTTCAGAGGTACTCCTACAGTATTCAGATATTTTTGTTAAATTGCACAGATGAGAGGGTAGCAGCCTTCTCTCTCTCTCTCTCTCTATATATATATATATATATACATATATATATGGAACACAAAAGGTGCTGAACATAGGTGATTCAATTATAAAATGTATCCTTCTATGTGATTGACGAATTTTCTATTTTTTTCCAGATACACCATCAGTTAAGATTATACCATCGACTCCTTTTCCACAAGAAGGGCAGGCTTTAACGTTGACCTGTGAATCTAAAGGAAAACCACTGTAAGTGATTGAATGAATGATAAACATTTTATTCTTACGTAAATCAATCTTTAATCGCAGTGTGAAACTGTAGACATCTACATTTTGAACCTTCTCTTGTCAAACAAGTGAATAGGGGCCTTTGCATTTACCTCTTCCTCATTCAAATTTCTGTAAAATTCATGTGTATAAATTTAGAATATAAATATGAGGTACACAATCAAATGATCTAATTTTGGGCACAGTGAGGTCTGAAATTCATAGACATGAAGGCAATTTGCTTAAATGCAATACATTAGTCTGTTGAATATCTTAAGCCACGCCATCTCTTCCATCCAGCGATAGAGACATTTTATTTATAGAAATAATGAATTGTGGAAGTTACGGGAGTCTCATTCTAGGAAACATGCCTCACCTCTTTTAGAAATGAGTCAACAAGTCAGCCTCAATGAATCTCTGGGATTCAGTTCTGTAGAAATAAGCTTGGATACAATATCAATTCTTGCATTAAGATGACTCCACAGTGCAATAATCTCTTATTTTATTGAAAAACACAAAGTCTTAGTAAGTTTAACAAATTGAAAATTCCATCTTTCTCAGAAGATACTGACTAATCTTTCCCAGAGGATGCTGATGAATGACAGTATGCAAACAGAAAAAGGAAATAAGAAAGTTTCTTTATGTGACAGGAGGGAAAATTTAATCTCAGAAAACTGAGTTATTTTTCTTTTCTTAGTCACAAAGGTTTTATTGTGGTGAGGCAGGATTTGCTCACACTTCAGCCTTATCCAAAGCTTAGAGACTTCTGTCTACTCTTTGGTACCTCAGCTGCTGAATCTGAATTGCCACTCTCTTAGTCGGATTTACTCTGTAAATTCAAGAATGAGGCTCAGGGTGATTTCATCACTGGAGTTGAGGCCCCAGTTGTTCAGAAAGAGGAACAGGCCTAGGAGAGACAGACAGTTGTCATCCTAGGTAGGCTGGTTTGTCTATTTACATTTATATAATGCTCGCCAAAATAATCCTTAACTGAAAAATGCAGCAAGAGTTTATGCCCAAATATTTTTAAAATATCACAATCCATGTGGTATCTTTGAATTTTAATTCGTAGGCCAGTAATGTGTTAAAACAGTCATGTTTGGCATTTACCCTTGTTCATCCCAGTGTAATAACAGATATGCTAGTATTATTTTACAAAATATGTTTTAATTCATTTTCTTGTACTATAGGCATACCACCGGGGATTCTTATTTGTTTTCTTTCCATATAAACTCCCACGATAGTAACAGTAAAGTTAGAGTCAACATCCTTGATGCCTTTTTTTCCCGTTTAGAATGCTGCTTTCTTTGTTCTTCCGAATTTGTATCAAAATCTGTGCACTCCTCCCCATTTCAAAGTATCATTTCCAATATATGAAGGCATTAACCTTTCTGAAGAAGATTAAACTTGTAGATCTCTGTGTTTTAAACAATATCTACAATAGTGTCAGATGAGACAGGCAGGATTATAAAACAAGGGAAGACTGGAAAGAATCCATTTGATTCCTTTCGAAAGAAAATTTCAAGTTCATCAAGAGAATGGTCTTTGCTAGAGCACAGAGAAGAGAGGGAAAATTGATAAGCATCCATCAGAAAGTTCATCACTGAGGAAAGAATAGAATCACTCATGGGAAGCCCACTCACTTCAGAAGATGAAGCCTAAAGAGTGGAAAAGAGATGAGAAGTAAATTGTAGAATGATTTCAAAATATGGGATGAATTAAAGCATAGGGAGGCAGAAGATGGTTTTAAAACAGATTCAAAAGAGTGGGAGCCAGAATGAGGAGTCTGGTACCATGGGCACCCACTAGGCACTCAGAAATTGTGTCATTTATTCTCGTAATCACCAGCTACGTTCCGCTCCATTACTTTGCAGCTATTGCACCTGATTCCCCACTTTGTTATTTTGGCATCACTGAGAGGCAACACTATTGGTTTCGCATTCAATTGTTTCCCAAGACAGTTAATTCCTATTATCTTTCCTATTTACCTGATCCAGGTCTAATGAGCAAATGGGGATGAGAAATACATAACAGATAATACAATTTATTTTCATCTTATATGTTACCTGAACAACACTCTTAACCCATGCTTTATTATTTCTTTTAAACATATGTTTGACCAACATATGATTTCCTAAAGAATGAGCACTTCATCTTTATTACGTTCATTGTTTATGTTAAAATCACACCACCATCTTTGCTATAAATCATAAAATTGCGGCGTGGCTCAAGTTGCAGTGAGACTCATGTTTGTAGCCTGCTGGCCAGAATGCTAATGTTGTTTTCCTTGTTCTAAATGTGAGAGCCCCAGTGACTGTTTATGAACAATCATGCCTTATTTGCCTGCTTTGGATAGGAGCCTTTTGCCATTTTCCTGTAGAACAGCTGCATAACTTGGGCCAGGACCAAATTGTTCCACTTGACATTACTATAGAGGCATTCTATTCTTTCCTTAAAAGAGAGATTACCGTACATGTCTATTGTTTTAATTTTTGTCTATGGCGACAACCAAGCTAATGCCAGCCACTTTTCTTTCAAGTCCCCAGAGATTCAGCAACCCTCTTTTGTCTTTGGCTGAATTCCCAGACAGCTTTTAGGCTTCACATTTTCCATTTATAAAAGTGGAAGAAGAAATATACCCTTTATATTACATTAAAGTCATGACCTTAAAAGATGCAGGGTGGCCCCTACATGCTGTGACAAATGAATCAGCATTCCTTTTAACCCAATGTATAGGACATTGTGAATTTACATTAAAGAACAAAGCAGTGAGACACATTGTTTTCCTAGTGGAGAAAGAGAGCACTTGGCATTTATTCTATCAGAAGAAAATAATTAAAGGATTTGATGAATCTTTCTGTGTATACAGCACAATGTTTGTGTTGTAGTTACTATTTTACCTTCTAGGAATTATAATTTTTCTTCTTTTCCTGGCAGAAATCTAGTATGCATAATTGCACATAGACGAACATCCTATTATGTGTAAAAGAAAGATTTTAATCGTTAGAAAGACAGATCACATGCCACCGAGCAACTAGTGAGGTGTTGGAAAGGAACAATTACATATACATTCTGGATATGATCCAAAATTAATGAAGAAATCTGATACATACATGCGTAAAAATGCATCCCCCGGGGAAATAGAATTGTTTCTTCAAAGACAAAAAAGTGAAGGCAAAACAGCTCTAACCTAGTCAGTTTCTTCAGCCTGGTGTGGCCTCCCCTTATATAGCACAAATCATATATCATTTGCCAATTTTTACACAATCCAATTAGTGGGAAGAAATTGCAAAACAAACCAGGAGTTAATGAAGGCAAGTTATCACCACCGTGAATTATTGATCACCAAAGTAGGAAAGATATGATATTGATGTAACAGTACCAGTCTATTATCTTGGCAATTTCAAATCATTCCATCTAATGCATAAAAGATGTTATTAAGCTTATTAACCAACATTTTTATTTCTCCTGCAAATCAGAAATCATTTTAATTAACTACCATATCAGTATTAGTGCTCTGGTCAGATGTCTCTGGTACAATGTTCCAAGTCTTTGTGGTGGTTGGCCTTGGACCTGATAATCCACATCCTCAGTTGTCTTGAGTCAGATTCTTAGCCACTCAGTTTAACTTGCTCTTTTAAACTTTGATTTTAGAACAATTTTAGATTCACAGCTAAATGAACACATAGCATAGAAAAATTCCCATATGCTACGGTTCTCCCACAGGACATGAAATATGCAGCATTATCCATGGCTCACATCAGTTTTTAATTGATCCTTGCTGGCCAGTCATTGTAGAAGCATAGTCTTTCATTTTACACAGGTTTGTTCTTTTGGTAGAAGCATTTTATATTTCTAAAATTATGTAGTTTGTGTCTAATAAACAATTTATGTAAGGATTGTCAGACTCTACACACACACACACGTGTATGTGTGTGTGTGTGTGTGTGTGTGTGTGTGTGTATAGGTATATATGTGTATATGTATATATATGTGTGTGTATATTTGTATATATGTGTGTATATATAAACATACATACATATACAAATATGTAATGCCTGCCACAAAATAACATCTAAATACATAATTACCATGACCGCTACAGAGTGTCTCTTGTTGAAGAAATTAACTACAAAGTAACTAAGACTTATCGAAAGTCTAAAACATATTTAGTATTGAATTGTTAGTAAGCTTCTGTAGTAGGTCCAGAAATTGAGTTATGATCATAGATTCTTCTAAGTCTCTCAAATGCAAGAGTTTGACCAGAATAAACAAATTCCAGGACAATGGTTCATAATTTTAAAAAGCATCTAGGAGACAGATAAATCAACATAGAGACAAATGAATCAATAACAAAGTCAAATAAAACCTGGTAGGGCACCCATAATTTCTAGGATTAAAATAATAATAATAACAGCAATAATAATAATAGTGTTAATAATAAAATTTAAAATAATGAGAAATGTGTTACTGGCAAATTTGAATCCACAGAAATGTCTCCTTCACAAATACCCGAGCAGTTGTGTGGAAAATATTTTAGAAAGCTTGAAAAAATTAGGAAGAGAAAATAAATAATTTTGGTTCCACAGGTGCAGAAGTGGCTGCCCTTCCAGGCACTGTTAGTGACATGAAAAGAACAGTTATCAGTCAACAAGTTTTCATGACAACAAATGGGAAAGAAGTCATAGAGTCTTATAAAACCCAAACTTACAGAACAGCTTGTCCAGTGTGTCTTTAAAAGTACAAGATCTGTGTTATATAGCATGTTGTTTTGTCAGTACTCTGCAAACTTTCTTTTTAATTTTGTTTTGAATTCATTAATTTGAAGGAATTAGGATTATATGCACTGTGCACTTGAAAGTGTGCATTTGTGAGTGTGCATGGGTGAGTGTGTGTATGTGTTTCTGTGTGTCTGAGTATGAATGTGTGTTTTGTGTATGTGTGTGTGTGATGTGTATGAGTTGGTGTGAAGATGAGTGATGCTGCTATGGAGTCCAGAGGCTTTGGATTTCCCTAGAACTGCCATTAAAAGTAGCTGTGCATTCCAGGACAGCCAGGACTGCACAGAGAAACCCAGTCTTGAGAATCAAACAAACAAACAAACAAACAAACAAAAGTAGCTGTCAGCTGCTGGGTGTTGGTGCTGGGAATTGAACCCAAATTCTCTGCAAGAGCAGGACCTGATGCTAACTGTTAAGGCATCTTTCCATCCCCAAACTTTCTTATGTTTAGTTGTCACAGTTAAATCATACAAATATCTTGGGGTAAAGGTTTACATGCGCTATATAGACTAAAAGATATCTGACTAGATCTAGATAATACAAGAACTGAGATGGCAATCTATATTAAAAATACTGATGGCTGTATTATTTTGTTCATTCTGTGTTCTGAGCCTGGCAAAAATTAGAGAGCATTCATAAACTATCAATTTGAGTGTTAATCAAATAGTTACAAAGTAGTAATATAAACTCCACGTTGATATATATATATATATACATATATATATATATATATTCTAAGATATATAGCTAGGTGATAGATATAGGTATCTATAGATAAATACATATATAGTTGTATAGGTAAATATATGAAACTTGTACATAGACCTAAATGTTAGTACTAATATAATATAAAATATGGAGTGCCAGAAAGCTTAACTAAAATAAGCAAGAAGTTTAAAGAACACGTTCTTCATGAGTATATCTTTTATGTTAGATATTATATAAATATCTCTCTGAAGCAAATGGAAGATAAAACATGTTATAAATATATGTATCCTAGGAATTTCTATAGGAAAAGTATGAATAATAGAAGTCACAAGATATGTAGATATTTATCTTTGATTGAAATACAGAATTTTGTAAGTTATTGTAATTAAATAACTGAGATTTAAAGCTATACAGCCACTTGATTCTTAGGCTAGTTTCAAAGGCATAATACTAGGAAATCAGTTCCAAATTTCCCTAATAAATGGCCCTATCCTGTCCTTGCCTTGCTGAAACCCATATGGTCCCTCACTTCCATCTCATGGCTTCAAATTTTAATCACACATTTACTTTCTGGAAGCACACAAGTGGTTATCTTGGAAATGAGACTGAATATTTTGGTTTTGTTTGTAAAACACGAAGCTGACTCTCGGTAATCTCCACGGCTGTTATTTAGGCTGGGCATCTGTGCTGTGCTGGGCACTCAATCATTTTCAATTAAATGTTCCAGTGTCTTGTAAAAGTCCCATCAGAGGCTGCAGAACCATGGCTATAGATCCACAGAGAATATGCACTTCTTGAACGTTTTCCAGGAAACCAGTTTCCTTAAAAAAGAAAAAAAAATTATTTTGGAGGATTATGTGAATGCTTAGCTGGAAATCTAACATGAAATGTCTCAATATTTAAGACACTATCCTGAAAAATTTACCATCACATTTACGGATGAGACTTGCAGAAAACATTCCATTTGGCTCGTATACTTAAAATATCTGTCATGTGTCAGTATCTTGAGACATGAGAATACACAATTTTTAATCTTTACCCAAATATTACGATAGATATTTTATGTGTGTGTATGTGGTAAAAAAAAAACCATCATGGATAATTTTAGGAAGATATCAGAAATGGAAATTATTCAAATTCTTACCCTGATTAATATGTTAAAGAAAATAGGAATCTTTGAAAGAACTCACTAAAGTGTAAGCTAGTTTGTTCTTTTAAAAGTTCTACTCAATAATATTTCTTTTTTCTCAGCCTTTTATTCTATAATGTGTCATACATTTGTACATATTTCCCTCTTGCTTGCCAGTATAATTAACAGTATTATTTATTGCCTGTTATACTGCCCATCAAATATTTTGATTATCATTTCTCCATAAATACATAGAAGAAACAAAATACATACAAATAATTAATTAAAAATCTTTATAGAGATTAGGTATTTCAGTCAATGACATCAAAAAAAATGTTGTATACTGGAGCAGGGCTTTATTCAATTAAAACATATAAAACAAAAATTTCTTGGTTCATGCATGTTTACACCATACAAAAACCTCAAATACCAAAGACAGAAATTTTCATGTTTAAAGTCAAGAAAAAAAAATCAAACAGAAAACAATATCCTAAATTTTTAGAAAGATGAATATTTACAAATGACTTCAATACAATAGGTAGAATCAGACTGATGAGTGCCTAGAAGTCCAACTCTTCTAAATTCAGAGTGCCAGAGAAATCTGCGGTTCTTGAAGTAGCAAATGAAGAGGGGAATATATATATTTAAAGGCAGAGCATGAGAGTAGCAAAGGTTTTAATCAAGGTCAGCAGACTATATTGCCACTTGAAAGTGCACAGAAGGGCTGAGGAGTGTCAAGGATTCTGAGAAGGCAGATGGAGAATATAAGATAGTTTACAGAGCAAGGACAGAGGTGGCCAATAATACAAGAGTCTTGATGTGCTGGAAATGCTCTTCAATTGCCTTTCAAGCCTCATTACTATGTCATCAAATCAACTTACTGGATCCTTCTTTATAAATCCAAAGCAGAAAATAAAATAACAAAATACATTATAGATATGGGATGAAAGGGTTGTGTAATGAAAATGTAAAGGCATAGGTTGAACTAGTTTTTTTGGGGACATACGTTATCCAGTAATTTTTTAAAATGTGTAACATAAATAATTTGAAAATTACTTTATTAAATGTGATACTTAGAGTGTTGGGATACTTTCAGAATGAACATGTTAAATTCCCGTGATTTAACTCATTGTAGAAAAGAAATTTCTAACAGAAGAAATTTTAGTTTAGAAAAATTAGAGTGCCATTAAAAATGTTTTGTTTAATAATGCAGAAGCGTATAATCCTTTGAGAAGAATTTCATAGAAATGATTAAAATGTACTTTCAAAGTATTAATTTTTAGATTCAACTTTCTTCAGCCTTTACTTAAAGCATTTAATCCCCGACTATCATATAAATGAGTTATAGCTCACTATGACTTCCCAGAAAGTGTTACATTAAGACAAGATGCAAGCCATGGTTAAAAAGAAGTTTGCAGTAGGCAGTGATTCCAATAAAAGTAAAGAGACACATTTAATAGTGCTACTTTGTAGTATCGGGAACAATGGACTGTTGAACTAGAGTTTGACTCTGACACTTGACGCATGTTCTCTGGATTCAGATTGTCCTGACACTCTGAACAACCCGAGAAACAGGCATAATCTGAAATCTCAAATTCACCAATGTTGAGCGAAACATAAAATGTGAAAATATTCAAGAGGGAAACTTCAGGAGTTTACGATTTTTTTAAAAACAAGCTTAGAAAACTCCTTATTTAAGGGTGGTCATTGCTAAACATATCATAGAGATTTTATACTCAGTGTAAACACATAGATAGCCATATTTGTTTATGGTAGAATTAATATTTACCCAAGGTTTGTTGAATTTTAATTAGCAATTAATATTCTATGCTTATCAAACAGAGAAATGTTAAATGTAGATAAGGCCTGAGTAATTGTTTTTCCTTCATTAGAAACTCCTAAGAGATTAGTTTAAGCATTTTTCCCAACTTTGAATATTTTTAACTTCTGTACAAAATTCTCTCTCCCTTAGGATCACAGAATTTTATCTGTTTAGGGATAATCTCTGGTTTGTTGTGGCATAAGTTGTTTTGAATTATACAGTGCGAAGTATAATCATTTATATCTCTGTAATTTAAAATAAATGTCAGTAAGTACCACATTAAAACAGTGAAAAGTGAGTCAGGATTTCTCAGTCACTTTAAAGAAATGCCATTAGCATCAAGCTTTCTAGAGGGCATATAGGAAATTTCCCATTTCAACCATAAAACATTTAAACTCAGATACAAAATGCATCTTAGAGCACAAGACTCATGGCCAAGTATATGATGAGATTAATCAGAAATATCCATAAGTTATTTACTACTTAAGATTTAAATATGATGATTAAGTCTGATGTTGATTTCATTTTTCCAACCAAAATGCATATTAATATAATGGAATTCCTTTTACTTGATGCCATAAGACTTTAGTATATTTGAGGAATGTTATTTATGTGAGTGAAGACATTGAAATCAAAATTTCAACTGAAAACATAAAGGAGTATACAGATTTAAATTTTGCACTTCAATCTAGCTTTATTTATGATTTTTTAAGATGTCTTTGACTCTGTCACATACAGGTACTAATGATGACTTTTAAGAGGAGCTTTGCATTGTTGAACTTTTCAATAGGAATATTTGTGAGGATAACAACTATCAGTAGATCTTATAAAACTGGGATACACACACACACACACACACACACACACACACACACAAACATTATAGAAGCAGCAGTGACCATAGAAGACAGAAGTATTCATTGTGCATTAATATAGAAGAATAGTCATCAAAGAAAGCAAAGAATCTTTTTGGACACACAATGAATATTTTATTTTATTTTATTTTATTTTATTTCATTTCATTTCATTTCATTTTATTTTATTTTATTTTATTTTATTTTATTTTATTTTATTTTATTTTATTTTTGAGACATGGTCTCACTATACAGCTAGTTCCAGGTTAATTATACCATGTTAGGAATCCAATGGAAAATATATACTTAGAGGCAATGTTATTTAAAAATGTTCCTTACTTGCATTATTCTTTCACACTAGCCTTTTTTTTTCCTTTCATTCAAGTTAAAAATCCAAGCTATAAGAACAGAGCTCTTAGACTTTGAAATGTTCTAAGTAGAAAGACCCTTGACATTCCTGTTGTAATGCAAATCAACCTTGTTCATTTGCAGCATTCAAGATTTCTGTGTATCAACAAGAGAATCTCAATAGATCAGGGCAGCTTGATAATATACCAGGGGTGGGGGTGGGGTAAAGGAAAATGCACTTGTGTGTATATAGCTTACCAGGAAGTAGAGATACAAAGAGTTCTGGGGATTGCCAGCTATCATACCTAGCTAATCAGCAAGCTACCTGTTAGTAAAAGACCCTGTCTCTGAAAATCAGGGAGACCTATGAGATGGCTCAGTGTATAAAGGTACTTTCACTTATATCTAGAATCCATTCAAATATAGAAAGACAAAAAGACACCAGCTCCAGGAAGTGTCACCTGATGTTGAGATGCTTGCAGTGACATGCAGAATTCCTCACTTGCACTGAACATATCATGCATTCATAACAACAATACCATCAGCAGCAACTATAACATCATCATCATAATCCTTATCAACAAAACCAATAATGATAATAATACTTAATATTAGTTTAAAACATTTGTGCAACCCCAGAGAAAGGACCCCTAGAGTTGGTCTCAGGTTCTCACAAGCATCTACAGAAATATGTTTGCATATTTGTGCACATGTGCATTTACACATACACACACTCACATATATATACACAAGACATTTAAAAATCACATGTGAAAAGCATTTCTTTTTCCGTGAAATAACACAACAGGTAAATCTGAAAAATAAATGAGGCTTGATATTTACTCCAAATACACAGAAGAGTATTTTATAGTTTACATATATGTATAATATTAATATATATGAGAAGCATATCCTTTGAAGACCACTAACAAGTGACTAAGATGATCAACCTGAGAAATACCTTTGAAGTAATCATATTTTGTTTTTCCTGCTTAACATCTTTAACCCCCAGCAGTCAGTTTCAGCATTTATTTTTTTTTTTTAATTTTTTTTTCCATTTTTTATTAGGTATTTAACTCATTTACATTTCCAATGCTATACCAAAAGTCCCCCATATCCACCCACCCCCACTCCCCTGCCCACCCACTCCCCCTTTTTGGCCCTGGTGTTCCCCTGTACTGGGGCATATAGAGTTTGCAAGTCCAATGGGCCTCTCTTCCCAGTGATGGCCGACTAGGCCATCTTTTGATATATATGCAGCTAGAGTCAAGAGCTCCGGGGTACTGGTTAGTTCATAATGTTGTTCCACCTATAGGGTTGCAGATCCCTTTAGCTCCTTGGCTACTTTCTCTAGCTCCTCCATTGGGAGCCCTATGATCCATCCATTAGCTGACTGTGAGCATCCACTACTGTGTTTGCTAGGCCCCGGCATAGTCTCACAAGAGACAGCTACATCTGGGTCCTTTCAATAAAATCTTGCTAGTGTATTCAATGGTGTCAGCGTTTGGATGCTGATTATGGGGTGGATCCCTGGATATGGCAGTCTCTACATGGTCCATCCTTTCATCTCAGCTCCAAACTTTGTCTCTGTAACTCCTTCCATGGGTGTTTTGTTCCCAAATCTAAGGAGGGGCATAGTGTCCACACTTCAGTCTTCATTCTTCTTGAGTTTCATGTGTTTAGCAAATTATATCTTATATCTTGGGTATCCTAGGTTTGGGGCTAATATCCACTTATCAGTGAATACATATTGTGTGAGTTTCTTTGTGAATGTGTTACCTCACTCAGGATGATGCCCTCCAGGTCCATCCATTTGGCTAGGAATTTCATAAATTCATTCTTTTTAATAGCTGAGTAGTACTCCATTGTGTAGATGTACCACATTTTCTGTATCCATTCCTCTGTTGAGGGGCATCTAGGTTCTTTCCAGCTTCTGGCTATTATAAATAAGGCTGCTATGAACATAGTGGAGCATGTGTCCTTCTTACCTGTTGGGGCATCTTCTGGATATATGCCCAGGAGAGGTATTGCTGGATCCTCCGGTAGTACTATGTCCAGTTTTCGGAGGAACCGCCAGACTGATTTCCAGAGTGGTTGTACAAGCCTGCATTCCCACCAACAATGGAGGAGTGTTCCTCTTTCTCCACATCCACGCCAGCATCTGCTGTCACCTGAATTTTTGATCTTAGCCATTCCGACTGGTGTGAGGTGGAATCTCAGGGTTGTTTTGATTTGCATTTCCCTGATGATTAAGGATGTTGAACATTTTTTCAAGTGCTTCTCTGCCATTCGGTATTCCTCAGGTGAGAATTCTTTGTTCAGTTCAAAGCCCCATTTTTTAATGGGGTTATTTGATTTTCTGAAGTCCACCTTCTTGAGTTCTTTATATATGTTGGATATTAGTCCCCTATCTGATTTAGGATAGGTAAAGATCCTTTCCCAATCTGTTGGTGGTCTTTTTGTCTTATTGACGGTGTCTTTTGCCTTGCAGAAACTTTGGAGTTTCATTAGGTCCCATTTGTCAATTCTCGATCTTACAGCACAAGCCATTGCTGTTCTGTTCAGGAATTTTTCCCCTGTGCCCATATCTTCAAGGCTTTTCCCCACTTTCTCCTCTATAAGTTTCAGTGTCTCTGGTTTTATGTGAAGTTCCTTGATGCACTTAGATTTGACCTTAGTACAAGGAGATAAGTATGGATCGATTCGCATTCTTCTACACGATAACAACCAGTTGTGCCAGCACCAATTGTTGAAAATGCTGTCTTTCTTCCACTGGATGGTTTTAGCTCCCTTGTCGAAGATCAAGTGACCATAGGTGTGTGGGTTCATTTCTGGGTCTTCAATTCTATTCCATTGGTCTACTTGTCTGTCTCTATACCAGTACCATGCAGTTTTTATCACAATTGCTCTGTAGTAAAGCTTTAGGTCAGGCATGGTGATTCCGCCAGAAGTTCTTTTATCCTTGAGAAGACTTTTTGCTATCCTAGGTTTTTTGTTATTCCAGACAAATTTGCAAATTGCTCCTTCCAATTCGTTGAAGAATTGAGTTGGAATTTTGATGGGGATTGCATTGAATCTGTAGATTGCTTTTGGCAAGATAGCCATTTTTACAATGTTGATCCTGCCAATCCATGAGCATGGGAGATCTTTCCATCTTCTGAGATCGTCCTTAATTTCTTTCTTCAGAGATTTGAAGTTTTTATCATACAGATCTTTCACTTCCTTAGTTAGAGTCACGCCAAGATATTTTATATTATTTGTGACTATTGAGAAGGGTATTGTTTCCCTAATTTCTTTCTCAGCCTGTTTATTCTTTGTATAGAGAAAGGCCATTGACTTGTTTGAGTTTATTTTATATCCAGCTACTTCACCGAAGCTGTTTATCAGGTTTAGGAGTTCTCTGGTAGAATTTTTAGGGTCACTTATATATACTATCATATCATCTGCAAAAAGTGATATTTTGACTTCCTCTTTTCCAATTTGTATCCCCTTGATCTCCTTTTGTTGTCGAATTGCTCTGGCTAATACTTCAAGTACTATGTTGAAAAGGTAGGGAGAAAGTGGGCAGCCTTGTCTAGTCCCTGATTTTAGTGGGATTGCTTCCAGTTTCTCTCCATTTACTTTGATGTTGGCTACTGGTTTGCTGTAGATTGCTTTTATCATGTTTAGGTATGGGCCTTGAATTCCTGATCTTTCCAAAACTTTTATCATGAATGGGTGTTGGATCTTGTCAAATGCTTTTTCTGCATCTATCGAGATGATCATGTGGTTTTTGTCTTTGAGTTTGTTTATATAATGGATTACATTGATGGATTTTCGTATATTAAACCATCCCTGCATCCCTGGAATAAAACCTACTTGGTCAGGATGGATGATTGCTTTAATGTGTTCTTGGATTCGGTTAGCGAGAATTTTATTGAGGATTTTTGCATCGATATTCATAAGAGAAATTGGTCTGAAGTTCTCTATCTTTGTTGGATCTTTCTGTGGTTTAGGTATCAGAGTAATAGTGGCTTCATAAAATGAGTTGGGTAGAGTACCTTCTACTTCTATTTTGTGAAATAGTTTGTGCAGAATTGGAATTAGATCTTCTTTGAAGGTCTGATAGAACTCTGCACTAAACCCATCTGGTCCTGGGCTTTTTTTGGTTGGGAGACTATTAATAACTGCTTCTATTTCTTTTGGTCATATGGGACTGTTTAGATGGTCAACTTGATCCTGATTCAACTTTGGTACCTGGTATCTGTCCAGAAATTTGTCCATTTCGTCCAGGTTTTCCAGTTTTGTTGAGTATAGCCTTTTGTAGAAGGATCTGATGGTGTTTTGGATTTCTTCAGGATCTGTTTTTATGTCTCCCTTTTCATTTCTGATTTTGTTAATTAGGATTTTGTCCCTGTGCCCTTTAGTGAGTCTAGCTAAGGGTTTATCTATCTTGTTGATTTTCTCAAAGAACCAACTCCTCGTTTGGTTAATTCTTTGAATAGTTCTTCTTGTTTCCACTTGGTTGATTTCACCCCTGAGTTTGATTATTTCCTGCTGTCTACTCCTCTTGGATGAATTTGCTTCCTTTTTTTCTAGGGCTTTTAGATGTGTCGTCAAGCTGCTAGTATGTGCTGTCTCCCGTTTCTTCTTGGAGGCACTCAGAGCTATGAGTTTCCCTCTTAGAAATGCTTTCATTGTGTCCCATAGGTTTGGGTACGTTGTGGCTTCATTTTCATTAAACTCTAAAAAGTCTTTAATTTCTTTCTTTATTCCTTCCTTGACCAAGGTATCATTGAGAAGAGTGTTATTCAGTTTCCACGTGAATGTTGGCTTTCCATTATTTATGTTGTTATTGAAGATCAGTCTTAGGCCATGGTGGTCTGATAGGATACATGGGACAATTTCAATATTTTTGTATCTATTGAGGCCTGTTTTGTGACCAATTATATGGTCAATTTTGGAGAAGGTCCCGTGAGGTGCTGAGAAGAAGGTATATCCTTTTGTTTTAGGATAAAATGTTCTGTAGATATCTGTCAGGTCCATTTGTTCCATAACTTCTGTTAGTTTCACTGTGTCCCTGTTTAGTTTCTGTTTCCACGATCTGTCCTTTGATGAAAGTGGTGTGTTGAAGTCTCCCACTATTATTGTGTGAGGTGCAATGTATGCTTTGAGCTTTACTAAAGTGTCTCTAATGAATGTGGCTGCCCTTGCATTTGGTGCGTAGATATTCAGAATTGAGAGTTCCTCTTGGAGGATTTTACCTTTGATGAGTATGAAGTGTCCCTCCTTGTCTTTTTTTTTTAACTTTGGGTTGGAAGTCGATTTTATCCGATATTAAAATGGCTACTCCAGCTTGTTTCTTCAGTCCATTTGCTTGGAAAATTGTTTTCCAGCCTTTCACTCTGAGGTAGTGTCTGTCTTTTTCCCTGAGATGGGTTTCCTGTAAGCAGCAGAATGTTGGGTCCTGTTTGTGTAGCCAGTCTGTTAGTCTATGTCTTTTTATTGGGGAATTGAGTCCATTGATATTAAGAGATATTAAGGAGAAGTAATTGTTGCTCCCTTTTATTTTTGTTGTTAGAGTTGGCATTCTGTTCTTGTGGCTGTCATTCTTTTTGGTTTGTTGAATGATTACTTTCTTGGTTGTTCTAGGGCGTGATTTCCGTCCTTGTATTGCTTCTTTTCTGTTATTATCCTTTGAAGGGCTGGATTCGTGGAAAGATATTGTGTGAATTTGTTTTTGTCGTGGAATACTTTGGTTTCTCCATCTATGGTAATTGAGAGTTTGGCTGGGTATAGTAGCCTGGGCTGGCATTTGTGTTCTCTTAGTGTCTGTATAACATCTGTCCAGGCTCTTCTGGCTTTCATAGTCTCTGGTGAAAAGTCTGGTGTAATTCTGATAGGCCTTCCTTTATATGTTACTTGACCTTTCTCCCTTACTGCTTTTAATATTCTATCTTTATTTAGTGCGTTTGTTGTTCTGATTATTATGTGTCGGGAGGAATTTCTTTTCTGGTCCAGTCTATTTGGAGTTCTGTAGGCTTCTTGTATGATCATGGGCATCTCTTTTTTTATGTTTGGGAAGTTTTCTTCTATTATTTTGTTGAAGATATTAGCTGGCCCTTTAAGTTGAAAATCTTCATTCTCATCAATTCCTATTATCCGTAGGTTTGGTCTTCTCATTGTGTCCTGGATTACCTGGATGTTTTGAGTTAGGATCCTTTTGCATTTTGTATTTTCTTTGACTGTTGTGTCGATGTTCTCTATGGAATCTTCTGCACCTGAGATTCTCTCTTCCATTTCTTGTATTCTGTTGCTGATGCTCGCATCTATGGTTCCAGATCTCTTTCCTAGGGTTTCTATCTCCAGCGTTGTCTCGCTTTGGGTTTTCTTTATTGTGTCTACTTCCCCTTTTAGTTCTAGTATGGTTTTGTTCATTTCCATCACCTGTTTGGATGTGTTTTCCTGTTTTTCTTTAATGATTTCTACCTGTTTGGCTGTTTTCCTGCTTTTCTTTAAGGGCCTGTAACTCTTTAGCAGTGCTCTCCTGTAATTCTTTAAGTGACTTATGAAAGTCCTTCTTGATGTCCTCTATCATCATCATGAGAAATGTTTTTAAATCTGGGTCTAGATTTTCGGTTGTGTTGGGGTGCCCAGGACTAGGTGGGGTGGGAGTGCTGCGTTCTGATGATGGTGAGTGGTCTTGATTTCTGTTAGTAGGATTCTTACGTTTGCCTTTCGCCATCTGGTAATCTCTGAGCTAGCTCTTTTAGTTGTCACTGTTAAGAGCTTGTTCTTCAGGTGACTCTGTTAGCCTCTATGAGCAGACCTGGAGGGTAGCACTCTCCTTAGTTTCAGTGGGCAGAGTATTCTCTGCAGGCAAGCTCTCTTCTTGCAAGGCAGGTACCCAGATATCTGGTGTTCGAACCAGACTCCTGGCAGAAGTTGTGTTCCACTCACTAGAGGTCTTAGGATCACGTGTGGAATCCTGTGTGGGCCCTTGCGGGTGTCAGGCGACTCAGCTGGCAAGGTAGCCCGGGGCTCGAGTGGAGTGGAAGGGGTTTGTGCCCCAGATCAAGCCCGGGTAGCCTGCTTCCCTATGTACCGCAGTCTCAAGTTCCGCGCAATTGGATTGGGGCAGGCGCTGTGTTCCACTCACCAGAGGTCTTAGGGTCCCGTGGGGAGTCCCGTGTGGGCCCTTGCGGGTGTTGGGCAAGACTCTGCTGGCAAGGTAGCCCGGGGCTCCAGTCTCGAGTCGAGCGGAAGGGACTTGTGCCCCAGATCAGGCCCGGGTAGCCTGCTTCCCTATGTACAGCAGTCTCAAGTTCCGCGCGATTGGATTGGGGCAGGCGCTGTGTTCCACTCACCAGAGGTCTTAGGGTCCCGTGGGGAGTCCCGTGTGGGCCCTTGCGGGTGTTGGGCAAGACTCTGCTGGTAAGGTAGCCCGGGGCTCCAGTCTCGAGTCGAGCGGAAGGGACTTGTGCCCCAGATCAGGCCCGGGTAGCCTGCTTCCCTATGTACAGCAGTCTCAAGTTCCGCGCGATTGGATTGGGGCAGGCGCTGTGTTCCACTCACCAGAGGTCTTAGGGTCCCGTGGGGAGTCCCGTGTGGGCCCTTGCGGGTGTTGGGCAAGACTCTGCTGGCAAGGTTGCCCGGGGCTCGAGTCTCGAGTCGAGCAGAAGGGCCAGTTTCAGCATTTAAAGAATACTTTTTTCTTTGAACTTTTTTTACATTTGCTTTAAAAGTTTAAGATACTAAGCAAACCCATCTTTAGCATCCCTCCTGTCTCTGTGTCCCCTTGCCCCTTTTCCCTCTTCTTCCTCTCTTTTTCTGTCAATTAAATCTTGGGCTTGAGTGTTAAAAGTGGTCTCAGTCTATGCAGTGGGAAAAACATGTGAGTGATATCCCTCTCAGGATCTGCCTTTTCTGAACACAACAAAATTAATATCCCTCTACATTTATCAATTTCAATAATTGTGATCTCCAATTCACAAACGTTTCATATTTATTGGTGTTTCCCTTCAAGCCTGATGACATAAGCAAGATATTTTTTTCACACCATTATGAAATAATTTCCTTATCTAAAATGCTTTTCTTAATCCGTAGTTTGGAATCAAGTGTTAGTGAACATTACACTTTCCCCCAATATCCTGTGGAAATATTAGTAAAGAGTAACAGTGTTTTGAAACATCTCTTTGATAATTAAAACCTTAATGAAATCTATTGGCTCACTATGGGATTTGTAAATGGAAATGAAGCCAATGGGCATTTCAAACAAGTACATGATAAAACAGAAGATTCTTGAAAGTCCTCCTTTGTCATCAAGAAAATATTAGACGTAAATTTTGCTGAATTTCTTTCTTGTGAGTCAGAGCATGATGCTTTCTTGAATACTATTACATGGAGTGTTTTTCATGTAGAAAAAAATGTTTAAATTTCATAATGATTTTAGCGTTAGATCTCAACATATATGTGATTGTGACAGAAAATTATAGAATTCATGGAAGGATGTAAGCATTATGGAAGAGGCTCAGCCTGGACATTTCCCCATCTTTTGGATGTTCTTTTATTTCTTCCAAATATAAAAATAGCAGAAGAAACTTTTGCAGGCCAATCTGAATCATGGGAGTCACTATTGTATATCTAAATTACTTATTGATTCTTTATTCTTCTCCAAAAACATATGCCTAAAGCAGAAGCTAATGTGCGGTCCTTGAAAAGTTTCCTGACCAGGGTGCATACAGTGTACAACAGGAATTACTTCACTTACAGTTGGAAGTATTAGAAGAATTGCTACTATCCTAAACTCCACAGAACGAGTTTTCCAAAGACAAAAATGAATTGAGTAGAAGTTAATAATTCACCATAATATCTAACCTGGAGTAGCATATCAAATAAATTGGCAGTCATAAAGTTATATAAATTCCTATTAAAATTAACTTATAAATAATAATGTATGAATGACATTGGAATCCTCTTCTCAGATTTGTGCAGTTCAGAACCTATACACATAAAGACTCACCATCATGACTGCCAAAATTTGAGCAGAACAATGATGATACTAGTAGACATGCTAAACTGAACAGGGAAAACTCCCCAAGACCTTAACACTACACTGAGAATTCTAGGCAACTGAAAACTGGGAGGAATGGGAGAGATGGTCTTCCCCAGGGAAGAACACAATGGTCATTTGCCCAGTTCCAAACAGTGAGCTCTGAAAATCTATAATGTTACAAGGGAAATTAAACAGAATAAACAGGTTATAGTTAGTATTTAGGAGTACATGTTTACACACACATATATATTCATGCAATAGCAATTAATGGTGGAGGTAAGGCCATGAATAAGAAGAATGGGAAGAGTATATAGAAGGATTTGGAGGAAGGAAATTAAAGGGGAAAATGTGGTAATTAAATTATTATTTCAAAAATTCTTTCATGATGAGAACAATAAACTAACTTTTAAAATTTTCTGGTAAGAGTATAATCTATCGCACGAAGACTTTAAAATACAGGAAGGAATCCATGAGGACATTTGAGTACTATTCTTATTTCCATAACTTTCTATCTTATAAGAACCTAAGTATACCTCCTCATAACACCAATTTTTTTGAGTTTGGAGATTTAGTAGACAAAAGAAACATGATTTTTTTTTTTAACTCATACTGGTTGTCTAAAAATTCTTCAAATTTTGTAACACAAAGGGGGTATTCTCTATTGATTGTGTTAATGTTCTCACTGTAAGGCTGGTCTGTGGCATTAACAGTTCTGCTGTTCTCTCTCATGTTATGCCTGATGTCTCCTGCCTGTTCGTTTTTAACCTTAGCATTCAAAAACTATAGACTGGAACTTCTTTTATGGAGGGAAGAGTATCATTCATCTGAAAGAAGAAACTTGATCATATGTAGGTTCCCATTAGAAGGAGCCAAGGATCCTCTACATTAAGGTAGAACACAAGCTACACCAAGGCATGCTAAAGCACTCGATATTAAGTCGAACATTTTAAGGAGGAATGTGTCTAGGCTATTCATAACCTGTGCATAAACTCTAATGTCATCAAATTACATCTTATGATGTGAACACCTTTATCACTTTGAAGACTTATCTCCCAGAGTAGAACCTGGAATGCCTGAAGATCTTCGATTGATGTAACACAGACTCAATCACAGTCTCTTACTATCATAATGTGTACAAAGGTTATTTTTTTCTTTTTTATTCTCTGTTCTTTTATTTTTCTCTCATTTATTAGAAGGAAGTTGTGTTTAGAAGAAAAATTTAAAATACAGACTGAGCATTTAAATTTCCACAAATCTTTAGAGGTTTATTTCTATAAAATCTTTTAAAAAGTCTAAATGAAATTATGTACATATAGAACCATGTGCTTAAGAGGTACTTGAAAACATATTCACTAGTTAGAAAAAATACAATTACAATATAGATTTGATGTGTTAATTTGTGGTATAAGGACAATTAGATCTCCATGCTTATCAATATTAACTTGTGAATCAAGAAAGTATTGCTCTATTATTATAAGTGCATCATTTGAGAAGTGAAAAGTTAGTGGCTTTAAATAAAAATTTTCCATATTATTTTTATTATTATTATTTGTATGGCTTTGGGATAATCACCAAAACTCTACTCTTTTTTATCTGATACAAATTCTAGTTTCGTTTGACCTATTTTATAATTTCCAAGGATGCTGGGAATATGCACACATAAAATTATACAGGGTGTTTCAAAATTCAAATTATTAAATTCTTATAGCAAGTAGATTAAGTAGAATATATATATATATAGCAAGTAGAAATTTATTAGCATTAGGTTTTCTTTTACTCAATAGACTATTAAAATTATCTATATCTTTGGGTGAGAAAATGATAAATTTTCATAATTTCCTATGCTTAGATTCTTCAATTATTTTCATATAAAGATGCTCTTTCAGAAACTTCATGAGTACAGTTCTGGTAAAACTGCATTTATTCCTTTACTTTCTCTTTCTGAAGAGATAGGAAAAAAAAAAAACAAAAAAAACCCAAAGTGCTCACTGTTCTCTACGAACACACTGCAATAATTCACCCTATTCACAAAAATATATGTGCCAGCCAGTTTCTCTCTGCCAGGCATCAGTCCTTCCAGGGACATCCACAAAGAAACCTGTAATTCACTTCAATTCTGACTCTATGTAGCTGGAGATAGTGTCAGAGCCCACAGTAGGAAGGTTCAATCCCAGGAAACTGCTACTATGTCTTAGACCAATTACACAGAGCAGACTGTAAAACGTCCTTCCAATCAACACACTATGAGCCAGCATTGTCATGATTCCCTCCCTGGGTTGGATTACATTGCTAGAATGCTTCAGAGAAGCACTCTACTTTTCTATGTATTACAAAGGTTTTGGAAAAGAATACAGATGACCAACTAAATGAAGAAAGGCAAAGGTGTAGAGGAAAAAGGCAAACGAGTTCCTCAATCTGGGGGAAAACACTTTTCTGTTTCTATGTGTGTGTGTGTCTACATATACACATACACATACATATATATATATATATACATATATACATATATACATATACACATATACACATATACACATATACACATATACACATATACACATATACACATATACACATATACACATATACACATATACACATATACACATATACACATATACACATATACACATATACACATATACACATATACACATATACACATATACACATATACACATATACACATATACATACATACATACATACATATATACATACATACATATATACATACATATATACGTATATACATACATACATATATACATATATACATACATACATATATGCATATATACATATATGTACATATATGTATGTACATATATACATATATACACATATACATATATACACATATACACATATACACATATACACATATACATATATGCACATATACACATATACACATATACACGTATACACATATACACGTATACATATATACATACATACATACATGCATACATACATATATACACTTTATGTTTGTCCTTTACAAATCATACATGTTTATAACATAATTTGTGTCTTTGTACCTCCCTTGCTTATCTCCCTCCCATCTCTTTTAACTCTCCTACATCCCTACCAATCCATTTTCAGATTCATAACACATTTTGTTTCACTTGGGTTATGTGTGTGAGATTGGTTTGGAATTACCCATGGCATCCTGGTAATGTCATCAGTTAGAGTCCCATAAAGGCAATGACTGCATTCCCCCCAAAACTAACAAATAGAAAATAGTTGAGCAGTGAGGTATACGAGACTTCAGAGTACCTCTTCCATCCTTCCCTGACTGCTGACATGGGTCCATTCTTGTAGAACCCCAGTGCAGGTGTCTGCAGCTGCATTTGTGTGTGTGTGTCATTGCTATGGTCATGCCTTGACCAGAAGAAGCTACTCTGTAGCCCTTCTCTCCCTTGTCAATCTCTTACAACCTTTCTGCCCAGTCTATTGTAATGTGGACCAAGCACTCATCCACCACTTATTCTGGGTATCTTATGAAGTCTCTGTCTCCATTGTCATACCCTGGAAAGAAGCTCTTGCTACTTAAGGCTGAGAGTATCATTTCTCTTTCCATATAGGTATAATGTTTAAAAAGACAAATTGATGGTAATTCAATTTAGCTACGTGATGATAGTCAGTTACCTTCTGAAGCAGTGGTTCTCAAACTTTGGGTTGTGACCCCCTTTAAGAGTGACATGTCAGATATCCTGCATATCAAATATTTACATTATGATTCATAATAGTAGCAAAATGACAGTTACGAAGTAGCAGCAAAATAATTTTATGGTTCAGGGTTACCACAACATGAGGAATTGCAGGAAAGGGTCTCAGCCTTAGGAAGGGTGACAGCCACTTTTCTACACCCTATGAGCCCCCTCTGCCACATGTGATACTGATCAGATTTATACTGTAAGCCATACTAAAAGATATAGATTCCTTCCTATGGAACAGGCCTCAAAATCAGTTACAGAGTTATTTTACTTTCACAACAGTCATACCAAAATTCCAGTCATAGACATATCTTGCCTGGCAGATTTGTTCCATAGTTTATAGAATTCAGCACTGGGTAAGACAGCAGATGCCCTTTCTGTACTAGCAGCCTACATAGCACCTTCTGCGGCTTTGAAATGTAGGTGTCAGGAAGGAAGCTCCTAACTCCTTTCTAGCTAGATCTCTGTAGCATGAAAGCACGGTGTGTAGGTGTGTAGGTGTGTAGGTGTGTAGGTGTGTAGGTGTGTAGGTGTGTAGGCAGCTTCAGCAAATATTTTTAGGAACTAATTCTGGTGGACAACCAAGTGGATGAACACCAACTGCCTGCATTGTTTTAGGGAAGTCTCTGGAAGTTACCTGACCAACAACTCATAAGGGGTATCTAGTTCATACCAGTAGGGTATGAATCTCATAGAAGCAGGAGGAGAGAGGATGTGATAGGATGTTTCCTGGAGAAAGGGAACCTGGGTAAGGGGATAACATTTGAAATGTAAATAAAGTAAATATCAAATTAAAAAAATATTTTCATGTAACTGACTTCTGAGACTCCCCAGGAATCCATGGAGAATGTCCCTTTAAAGCATCTCATAGGTGGATCTCCTTGAATCAAAAGATTTGTTATTATACAAATATTTACAGTGAATTTAGGAACATTATCAGGAACAGGTATCAAAGCCTAACTCCTTTAGCAATAACATTATATAAAAGCTCTTCAAGAGCACAATGCCAAAAACTTGGGCAGAAATATGTGTATCATATTTATGAATTCTGGTAAAATTCAAACAGTACCTGTTACTTCATTTACAGTGGGTATCATAGATTTCAGTGGGGAAGAACTGTCATACCATATCTGACTACATTTTGTAAAGATTAAAAAATATTATAGTGTGTGTGCGTGCGTGTGTGTGTGTGTGTGTGTGTGTGTGTGTGTGTGTGTGTGCTTTCCCACAATGGTACGCAGAGGGAACATTTCAAGACTCGCTCTCTTTCTACCAGGCATGGAATTTATATTCAGGGTTGTGTATCAAGTGCTCTACCCACTAAGCCATCTCCCTATTCCACTGATTACACACTGTTGAAGAAACACAGGTAGGCAAGTTGTTTAGGAGAACAGAAAAAACAGTAGTGGTACGAGGAAGAAGGGTAGCTTCAGGAGTATAATTTCATAGTATAATTTCAGATAAATCTAAGGCAGAATTATGGCAGTAGACCAAAGAAAATAGTTCACTGTGAAATGCTAGTCTTTAACAACATCTAGACACTGGAATGATAGAAGTAGACCTCTCGAAGTGACAGCTGCAGAGACGTAACAAACCTGTTCCTTAGCACATATCTTACCGATTAAGTAGAACAGAATTCAAGTATATTTATCTCCAATTCTTTTGAGTTAATGTTTGATGGTTTATTCATACCCTGTCAAAGCCAACACACAGGCATGAGAAAGATGTCTATATGAATCATTTGATTTTGCTCACAGAACATTTAACATTTCCTATTTTTTTCTCTCTCTACATGCATGCCTGTACCCAATAGGCCAGAACCTGTTTTGTGGACGAAAGATGGTGCCGAATTACCAGATCCTGATCGAATGGTTGTGAGTGGTAGGGAACTCAACATTCTCTTCCTGAACAAAACGGACAATGGCACTTACCGATGTGAAGCCACTAACACCATTGGCCAAAGCAGTGCCGAGTATGTCCTCATTGTTCACGGTAAGATCTTTGGGAAAACATTACACATGAATGGAAGAAAAGTGTGGCGGATAATTCTTCAAATCTATTAAAGAGTTCAAATCTGTCAAAATTGGTTAAAAAATAAGTTAAATAGGTCTTATTTTTCTTTCAGAAGGACCTCTCGTGATTATGAATATCTCCAAGATATACACTTAATATGTTTCAAGTTTGGATATTAAGAAGTAGTTGCTTTATAGAATAGCCTCTGGTAGCTTCTCATAGATGCCAGAGTGCATCCTGGATCTCTATGAGATCATCCTGGATCTCTATGAGATCTCCATGGATCTCTATGAGAAAGAATTAGCAGCAGTGTTTCCCTCATGTATTGCACCAAGGCATTTTTTTCCTGAACCTATTATTCTACCCTTTGAACAATTACAAACGTGAGCTATGAGTGAAATTAACAAAGTGCAGTGATAAACTCAATGGACCTTAAGCATCATAGAAAGAATGTGTTTACTGTCTTTTGTCTGAGTCTATGCTGCTAGAAGCATGGATGCTTAATAAACCTAGTTCTCAAAAAAAAAAATGAACAAAATATTTGCAGGAGTAAGTCTAAGTCTAGTTCTTTGAAAAGGTTTACTTTTCTGGAAAAGAATACCTTATTTTTATTATATTTCCAAGTATTATTTTGTTATAATACTATAAGGGATGAAGAAAATAATATAATAACTGCTATATTAAAACAATGAAGACACATAGTGAAAAGGATTTTCTCAAGTAAACAGACTGGAAATTATAGAGTTTTGTGTTGTATTTGTAATAGATTGTGAAGAGTTAAAAAAAATCAACCTTGAGGAAAATCCCTGCTTTTATTGTAATAATTAGGCTGAAATTAAGTGTGGTAAATGCATATCTGTGAAATGCCACCTTCATTGCCAGCCACGTTATAAGAAATACTACCTTATTTAGTCACAAAAATTCCTCAGGATGTAAGAGCAGGATCCAAGAGTACATATCTATATACGACATGTGCACAGCCTGGTATACCTGATTTATCTGAAGTTATAAGTGCTACTGTCCACTAAGTGAGACTCCTGCCTGCATGTTGTATAGTATGATCGGCTGTGCTGACAGAAATGGACCTTAAAACCATGGAGAATTGAAGGAGAAATGAGTGAAGAAATATTATACCCAAATGAAAGTATGTCACTTGTTTCTTTAAAGCAATTCAAGTTGGGAAAAAAAAATCATGCTCTCTTGGTGTTTTCAAGCTGGCAACAGCATGGTTTTGCCAAGAGCCAAGCTACCTTTAGGTTGTTGGCAGTTGACATATTTTTAATAAATACTTCTCTAAGCACTTTTCAAGGAGTCATTTTTGGCTTTTACTCTTGAACTCCAATGGCTCAAAGGCACCCCATAGATTAATGCTATTCATGCTGCTAGATAAATACTGTGAAGCTCAACAGCAGTTTACCTAGTATTATTGACACACATAATGAGAGGCTCAGTGAAACAGTGAAACCATATTGCACTGCATTTAAAGGGGGTTCCAATTGGGTTCATTACAAACTAAAGGGCACTTTTCCCTTTTGCACACTGGGTGTAATGTTTCATTAGTCACTGGTTTGTGTACGTGTAAAAGCTACACTCTTCTGTTAATGGTCTGGCTGTTTCAAAACCCTACTAAATGATGAAATTTGAGTGGCATTTTGATCTACATTGAGTGCTGCATACAATTATATGCAATAACTTTACCCCTTTATGTTTTACACCAAGGTTGATTTTTACATCAGCTGTGCTGAATTAACATACCTATTGTACAGAAGGTATTTTTATGACTCAGGACGCATGTCTGAACCTAACATAGTTGCCTGAATCTATTGATTTCTAAATTGATGGAGGTTGGAATATGTTCCTGTATAAAACATCAACAACACAGATGCTAGGCTTTGGTTAGATATTATCCTGTGAAAACCGGTAGTAGTGAGCGTTGAAATTTTATGATATTTAATTGTCCTAAACCCTGAATTTTTTTGGGGGGTGGGGGTTATGTTCACTGAAGGTTTCCTTCATCTCCTTTATCCTATTACATTTTGAAATTTTCAAATTTAAGTATGCAGATGGCAGCTTTAGCCATTGGTTTCAAACTTGCTTTTAATGAGAGTTCCTAAAGAACAAGACAAATTTAAGTTCCCACTAAAAGAAACCTAGGAAAATTCTTGCAATATCCAACATTGTAAATATTAATATTTAGAGCAGGGTAAGTTCAATAAACCGTCTTGTTTCTCTAAGAAAACATAAAATTTTACAAAGCTACATAAATTATTTTTCCCAAGCAGTGTGGACCCAGATCAACATTTAATTACTAAAGGTATCATAGCAGAGATCTGTGGCTACAGATCACTATCAGTTATCTTAATCTAATTCATTTCATCTAGAATGGTTGATAGCAGTTAAATTATCTCATATTTATATCTCAACAATTGAATAAAACTTCACTTTTCAGGGGAATAGGGATTGGGATGGCTCGACTATTGAAGGTACTTGCTGCCAATTTAATGTGTGAGTTTACTTGAGACCCACAGTGTAGAATGCGAAAGCCTATGTGAGTAGTTGATCTCTCCTCTCTACACCTGGGCCTAACACCTGCCTGAATCGCAATAAGTAAATAAAAGCAACAGAGTTTTTGAACTCCGTATTCTTTAAAAAAAAATCACAAATATATGAGATGTGAAGGTTTTGACACATCATATGTATGGAGAGTGAAAAATAAATTCAACCATCTCAAATCTTTACTTCCTACCTTCTCAGATTTCTCAGTTAATTTCAGTTAATAATCTCATGTTAGAAATATGTATAACACCTGCATCAAATATACAAACACACACATAATGGACAATGGACGGTACACCAAATGCACAAAACACACAGACACACACATAGATACACACACACACACACACACAGAGACACACACACAGGCACACACAGATACACACACAGACACACACACAGGCACACACAGAGACACACACACAGATACAGACACACACACAGACAAAGATACACACACAGACACAGACATAGATACACAGACACACACACACAGATACAGACACACACACAGACAAAGATACACACACAGACACAGACATAGATACACAGACACACACAGACACATACACAGACACACACACAGACACACCCACGGATACACACACACACACAGACACACACACAGATACACACACAGACACACACACACAGATATACACACAGACACACACACACACACACAGACACACACACACACACACGTGTGTGTGTGTGTGTGTGTGTGTGTGTGTGTGTGTGTGAGAGAGAGAGAGAGAGAGAGAGAGAGAGAGAGAGAGAGAGAGAGAGAAGGAAATGTGAATTTACTAAATAGTCATATAGGAATGTCTTTGGTCCAGATCATTTTAAAATGTGGTATGCAGAATATTATGTCAGCAAACGTTCCTAAAGCATAAGAAATTCTACCACCAATGCCCTTCCTGAGAGTTATGAGGAAATACTGCAAGGTAGGCAGATCAAATGGCCAGCTGTTTCCTTCTTCTACAAGTAGCTGCGGAATGTGAACAGGTACACATATTAGGCAAAACTTTGGGGCATCAATGCCAAAGCTGTAGTGGAGAAATGGTATGGATCTTGAATGGTAATGGAGAGACAATATTACAGAATGTGCCCATGAAATCCCTCTTCCTTATTCAAATTTACCCTTTCCTTCACCACAACAATATTTACATGTAAGTTACATTTATTTTTTTACCATTGTCCAACTTATTCTACTGTGTACTTATTTTCTTCTACAATTCATATTTTAAAGATTTAATCATCCAATTACCTTAATTCATAATGTGCTACTTTTGAATGAAATTCTACGCTATATATTTGTCCATGTTTTAACTTTGTGCATACATGCATTCTTTTCTAGGAATTTTAATTTTTACAACCATGTAAAACAAGCACATTTATCTACAGCTATTATTTTAGTACCACAAATTAAAATAGAATTGAAATTTGCTTCTATTTTTATTCTCCCAATCAAGGGAGAATGAATGAGTTGTTGATTTAATAGCTCTAAAATACCACTGTGCATTTTCAGTTTATTTGTATTTGTAGGTGTTTACTGAAATAAGTAATGATAAAAAAATGACATTTCCATGGTTTGCATGACAATTACTCCAATAATTACACATTTGAATAGCACCCATATGTGTAACATGTGACCTGTCCCATTTTATTTTTTGTTGGAAAGAGCCATTATAAAGTATATTTTACAAACTTAACAGTAAGAGACTATTTTTACTAAAAATGTCTATATGCTTTATAGTCTAATGAAGGGTTTCAAGCTATTAAATGTGCCTTTCCAGTTTTAAGAATCAGTTACAACTGCTATTTCCCTCCTATTTATTGTTAATAATAAATATCAAAAACGCTCCAGTACAAAGTACCATACATATAGAAATTATAGAACATCATGACAAATGAAAGTTCTAAGCTTTGTGGCTCAACATACCTCCTCAAACTCTAGGGAAAGTATCTCCTCTCCACCTGGATGCTAGCTACCCAAAGCAAAGGACTTGCTCACTATGGTAGAAAAGCAAATCAAGGCAGGGAAAATAAATGTATTTTCACTGCAAGAAACATTTCTAGTGTCTCGCTGCTTTCAAGTATTTTCCTAATGTAGAGCAAATAATCACAAGCTTTAAGTTTATTATTACTTGATGATAGCTTTAACAAAATAAGATAGGTGTAGCAGAGTGATGTTAATTGATTTTCAAATAGACTGATCTTAATAATTTATATCTTAAATTTCCCTATTAATTTCTTGTCATAGAACTGAACAAGTACTTTTATCATATGCACATACCTACTATGGGAGAATAAGTTTTTACATTTTACAATTAGAATAGCCATGATTAGTAAGTAAATGAATGCTCACCCCAATAAAATGGAAAGAGTACTTCTGGTCATTATAGTAACCAGGCCAAAGATTTATGGTCTCTTTGGACATGATTATGATTACCAGAAAGAAAATATTTAGATGCATTGGAAGATTATATATTTATTTATTACTTGTCCTGTTGAATTTATGGGTAAGAGGATTCCTATAGATCATGATGGCATCCAGAGAGTGGGTTTTGTGTAAGAAATTAGGAAAGAGAAGATGGGGTCACATACAGATATACAGTGTAGTAAACATTAAACAGCAATTCAACTAAAATCTGTTCTGTCATATAGATACAGACCTAGCCAGCTGGTAAATTATCTGTGTGTGCTAATAATGAGCTTTCTTTAGAAACATAAATGAAAAATATGGAACATAGAATAAAAAGGATAAAGCAGACATCCCTTTACAGCAACAAACACTAATAATGGAAATCCCCAGAGTTGCTGGTCTCAGCAGTGCTGTCTGAGATCTTCCCACATGGTCACTGGTCACTGGTTGGATGATTCTTTTAACACATCACTTCTACACATGTAAATGTAGAGTGATCCCCTTTGCCTGTAGGAAATACATGCCTCTGCCTGTTTGAATATGCTGCCAAACTCTGCAAAGACAAGTGGAGATGAAGGCACTGTGTTTGTTTTATAGCTCATTTAAAAGTGTGTGCGTGTGTATGTGTCTATGCTGCTATGAGTTTTGCGTAGAACACCGAATACACTTGAACTGAATTCCATCTTTTTAAGATGAAAATGCACTGTGTAAATTGACTTTTTTCAGCTGTCATGGTATAATCCATGCATATATTTCCTACTAACATAAATGTTCCTCCAGATCTAGATGAATTAGGGGTCAAATATAAAAGGACAAAAACCTTTATTCAGAATCTGTCTTCAAATTTTCAACATCAATAATTATTTTCTCTATTTCTCCATAACCTTTCTCTCATCCACAGTCTATAAAATGGTAAACACAATGATGAAATCAATGTCACTAAAGTCTTCTTAGTTGGCTTATGTGCAAAACTAGTTAGGCTACAGTTTTCTACTCTATACAGAGTCCTTTTACCAAAAAATATGGTCCTGAGTTGGCTCATTTTTTGATAATTCAAGCATTATGTCATGACCCTTGAAGGAGAGTTTTGGCTCTGAGTTTCAGAAACTATAGATTTGTACATAAAATATACTTATAGTGTCTTGCCTTGTAGATGTCACAAATAACACATTATATACTGTTTTTGATTCTAAAATAACCCTTGCCTCATTTCTACTCTTCTATGTCCAGCATCCTGTGCATAATACCTACTAGGGAGGTTCCCACTCTGTTCTTGCCCTTTCACTGACCTCTCAGGACTAGGCACTGAAATGCTTTCTAATGGACAACCTAAAATGATGTGTGTGAAAGAAGGAACTCACTAACATTACTTCTGTTTAAGAAACTAGGGGTTCAGTTTAGTTTTAGATATTCAACTGTTTTGGAAAATTCAGATACTCTTAAATTTAAAAATAATAGTTGGCAAATAAGTAACATGCTACTTGTAGTGTGGTGACTAAATTGGTACTCTTTGCATACCATTTTATGTGCAATATGTCTGTGTGTGAGAGAGAAATGGCCACTTCACCAACATAAAACACCTCTAATTATGAAGTATAAGACTGTGAGAAGCTAGTCCAGTCTTCAAAAGGCATGGGTTAATGCTGAGAATCACAGATAGATGAAAGACAGATAAGGATAGATAGATAGATAGATAGATAGATAGATAGATAGATAGATAGATAGATAGATGATAAAAGATAGACAGATAATGTATGATAGATAAATTATTGATAGGTAGAATGATAGATGATAGAAGACAAACAGATGATAGATACATAGATAGATACCTAGACAAATAAATAAATAATAAACAAACAAATAGATAAATAAAGAAAAATTATAAAAGGATAGATGAGAATGATATCATATTCCTGTGATCCAAGTACCCAGGCAGTAGACACCGAACATCAGAGGTTCACAATCATCTTCAGCTACTTGCAAATTCCAGGCCAGCCTGAGCCATATAATTTCTTGTCTCAGAGAGGCAAAAACAGACAAAACATAAAACAAACAAAAGAACAACAGCTCCCTAAACAAAATATCCACAACCCCCCCCCCCAACCAAAAGCTGTAGATTTCAAATCAATGCAAGAAACACCTCTAGAGAAACCATTGTCAGAAATCCATTACTGTGCTGGCAAGTGAAAGGGGAACAATGAAAAACACAATTCAAGCAAGTAATTAAAGAGATGTGCAAACCTCAGGCTTGTTTATAAATCATGGCTCTCCTGGTAACCACAGTGGGTTTTGTATCCTAAAAGTACAAATTGTTATTAGCATTTTATAATATTAATTTTTGTCAATTACCCAAAACATTTTTTGAAATTTAAAGACTGATGTTATCTGTAGAATAAGGTACCATATAAATTGACTTCATTGTACTTCAAAGTAGACTAATATCTTTAGGAATATTGCCTCTTAAAATTATGTACAAAATGGGTTAAGTACATATCTGTCAGAACATCTTTCTTTTAGGTCAGTTTGACTTATCAAAAATCAAGAATCAGGTGTAAAAAGAATTATTTACATTATCATACCAAACTCTCCACTTTTAATAAAATGAATATATGTGAGTAAATGAAATAACATGCAAAACAACTCTAGATTCCTTTATCATAGAACACACATTGAAAAACAATTTCTGCTTGCTCAATATTTGTCACACTTCCTCCTTATATCTGTTACTTCATTTACTTTTCCTTAAAAATGTCAGTGATGTGCCCCTCATCCAGTCATGTGACTTACTTTGGGTAAAATACTTCCAGTCAATGAGTGAATGCGACCCTAAATGATGTAGGGCCATCCAAGATGAAGGTTCCTTCCTTAAGTTTAACTTTGCTTGTGTCAATTTGGAAAGTAATGTGTTTTAAAGCAGAAGATACATATTTCATCCTTCACATAAGACACTGATTTTATTCATAAACTTTCCTTGTAATTATGGAGAGCGTTTGGTGACCACCTACAGTTTAAAATTGCAGCACTTTCCAATTTTCGGAGGCAAGATTTTTTTTAAATTATTATTATTATCTTAATATAAGGATTCCACTTAGCATCAGAAGCCAGTGGAAGAGACAAGGAAGATGTTTAGAGAATTTGGACAAGGGTTCTTTTTTATGGGACAGGTGGGTTTATGATAACTCTGTTGTGAAGGAGGGTCAAAAGGCTAAATTGAGGTCCTGTTAGTCTGATATCTGCCAATTCAATGAGAGGTCTGGACTTGTCATCCCTTTATGTTATGACTTAAATAGGCTGCTACATGTGGCTGAGTATAATGGAGGCAGATAACTGTCAAGTTAGAACTTATGCACTACATTTATAGACAACACAATCTTCCTTTAACCTAAAAAAACACCTTATTAGAAAACAAAACGTGTTGCAGTGAGTTATGCGTGTTGTATCTGCTGGAAGTGACTTCATCCCGACAGGACTATATAGGATTGGCTGTGCTCTAATGAGCCCCCTTAATAAGATCATATTCCCATGCTTTCTAATTCCTTCATTAACACTTGAAGGAAAGGAAGCTTTCCCACTATTTTTTGATTGGCATTTATGATTTAGGAGCCTAACAATTTTAAAATGCTGACACTAGCATTTAGAGCTGAAGCATCTTCAGAATGCTCTACTGTAATCTTGTAGACTAGTCTTTCAGAATTGTAGGCCTTTAGAAGGAATTTCTAGAATATTTTCTGCAAGTGGTGCAACTTTTTTCTATACCATGTTTAAATATTGGTTGCATATTTATGCCCCGAGAAGTGATATTGCTTACATATCCACATTGTATTAGCATCCATAAAGCATATAACTAAGAAGGAGCTCCCAAAATATACCACTAAGTAAATTATCTGTTGCATTAAAATGTTTGCTTCATGAAAAACTTAAAACTTAAATAGGCTGCTACATGTGGCTGAGTATAATGGAGGCAGATAAATGTCCTTCCTTACAAAATCTAAAACCAGTAAACATGCCTCTTCCTAGTTCTCCCAATGGCTGCAAAATTGAGCAACGGAATACTAAGGATTTGACATTATTTTGCAAGTCAGAGAGATATGAACTCTTTATAACATAATAACTCTTACCTTAATTCTGTTATCCTTAAAACCCTACCCCTCTGTGTAGGGGGGTAGCAATAGCTCTTAAAGTGAACTGATTACCCCTCGAGAATGGAATGTTTGGTCCCATCAAGTCGAAAGGGTGTAGATGTGTAGACTTCAGACTAAATTACAGCAGTTTTTCTCCTTAGTTGGACAATAGTCTTGGGAGAAAAACAAGCAGCCTTGGCTTCTGGGAAGTCTTTAGACTTAATTTTGTTTTCAAAAATCCATCCTGAATGCCATTTTTAGAAAGAGAAATTTCCAGAAAACAAAACAAGTTGACAAGTTAGAACTTATGCACTACATTTATAGACAACACAATCTTCCTTTAACCTAAAAAAAACACCTTATTAGAAAACAAAACGTGTTGCAGTGAGTTATTGCGTGTTGTATCTGCTGGAAGTGACTTCATCCCGACAGGACTATATAGGATTGGCTGTGCTCTAATGAGCCCCCTTAATAAGATCATATTCCCATGCTTTCTAATTCCTTCATTAACACTTGAAGGAAAGGAAGCTTTCCCACTATTTTTTGATTGGCATTTATGATTTAGGAGCCTAACAATTTTAAAATGCTGACACTAGCATTTAGAGCTGAAGCATCTTCAGAATGCTCTACTGTAATCTTGTAGACTAGTCTTTCAGAATTGTAGGCCTTTAGAAGGAATTTCTAGAATATTTTCTGCAAGTGGTGCAACTTTTTTCTATACCATGTTTAAATATTGGTTGCATATTTATGCCATAGAAGTGATATATTGCTTACATATCCACATTGTATTAGCATCCATAAAGCATATAACTAAGAAGGAGCTCCCAAAATATACCACTAAGTAAATTATCTGTTGCATTAAAATGTTTGCTTCATGAAAAATATACAGTGAATTGCAAATGACAGGTGAATATTATATATTTCTGAGACTTGCAATTGGGTTGAGTGTATTGGTCCGGGGAACAGATGTGTCCGTGCGGGTGGTGGGACTGTATTTGTGAACAAAGAAGACATAATTTTTTTTTGTAAGGCTAAGGTGGTGGTTGGTGGTGTGAGTTGGAAAACAAAATGGATGGTAATGTATAGTAAACAGATACAGAGTTCCTGAAAAGCGTTTGCAGATAGAGAAGGAAACATGAACTAGTTTCAGAATGGAAGAATATGTATAGGAGTATTGAAAGGGACTTGACAGACACACATGAAAAAGATGATGCTGCGAAGCAGACTGAAATGGCGAGAAGATGACAGCACAGAGAGTACAAATAGTTGGATCTGGATCTTGAAGAAGGCACGTGAGGCAGGAGCAGATGTCCTTTTGTGTGTCCAACTCAGAGTTCTTTCTGATCTAAAACTGGTATAATGGGAAATGAAGTAAAGGCACCGAGCATGTAACCTCTGAGGCCCTCCAGTCCTTGATTGAGGGCATCTACACAGTGGGCATGGCATGGAGTTCTGAGCACAGTTTTTAGAACTAAGAAGGAGTGATAATAGACTGATGTATTTATTATAAAACAAGCTTCACGATGCTCTTCCACACAGAAGTTTCTGAGTACCTGAGCTAACATAATTCTTCATGTGTGTAAGTAGGTTGTAATAGAATATTATAAATGAGAATGTATTTATTTGGAAGTCAGCATTGGCCTTATGAGTGACACTTGGAACTTACTTCAAAAGTGTCTGCACTATTGCTTAGTAGCCCAGATACAGGGGTTTGTCTGGAGTTCTTAAAATGCTTCAGAATTTTTATTTTATACAATATTATTTTAAATTCCTCACAATGGGTAGATGGGCACACAAACTCATAAATCAAATTTTTATGACTTTAAACTTTTTTTTTTAGTTTCCTATCAATGAACATGATACAATGTTTCTTTAAAGGAAACCTCTGTGTTTACTGTGTTATATGTGTTGAATGATAGAGACACTTCCTTTATTTTTAAATTTTAAATATTTATTTACATAGTACATAGCACATTATATTGTATACCACTGAAATATATGCATACTATTATTCAGTAAATTGGGTTTGCATATTTAAATTTTAATGATTCCTGGAATTCCATGAATTTATTTAACCACCCATCTAAAATAATGGCATTTAGTTTATTAGCAAGAGAAAATTTAAAATTCAATAATGTTTTCAGAGAAAATGGAGTTCTATATTTCTTCTTTTTAAAGATTTATTTATTTATTATATGTAATTACACTGTAGCTGTCTTCAGACACACCAGAAGAGGGGTTCAGATATCATTACGGATGGTTGTGAACCACCATGTGGTTGCTGGGATTTGAACTCAGGACCTTTGGAAGAGCAGTCAGTGCTCTTACCCACTGAGCCATCTCACCAGCCCGAGTTCTATATTTCTATGTAGTATAATCAAAACAGTTTTAAAAACTGCTGTCAGCTGATGTGGCATTCACTCATAAGCTTATCTTAATATCTGGTTATTAAGAAATTTACTGAGGTATCTCTTGTTTTAATTAAAAGATTTCTATAAAATTACAAATTTTCATGATCAGATCGAGACAAAATATAATTACGTTCATTTGGTACAGTTTTCCAAGTAACTTTTTAAAAACATTTTTAGTATTTTTAAACGTTAATTCTACACTAATCATGATTTAAATTCTGAAATATATAATTTACACACTTCATTCCTTTTGTAAATTACTAATAATGAACTTACTGATATATTTTATTCATCTATTTTAGTCATATATTTTGTGTGTACTTAAACCTTCACACATATGCAAGTTCATAAAACAACTTATGTGAGTTTTTCTTTTTTCCACTGTGCATGTCCTGGGTATTGAGCTCAGATCCTCGGTGTTGGCACTGGGGACTTTTACATGCTGAACCATTTGACTTCATAATTCTTGTTTCACACAAATATCTCAGGAACTAATTAAGTAAACATATAGTACATTTTCCAAGGAACAATACTTAAGACAAAGCTGAGTTACGCCTTGACGTTGTACAAATGATAGATGAAGTATTATGTACAAGTATTGAGTTGTCATTTTATACTTTTACTGCATCATAAATCATAGTTATAGATCATAAATTTGACTGTCACTTCACAACATGTATGGGATACATGTTCTAATATCTTATAAATAATCATGGAATGCTAGTACATTTGTATGTATATACATGCATACATATATACATACATACACATATGTATGTATATATTCATACACACACATATGTGTGTGTGTATGTGCTTCAAGATCTTCTTAAATTAACATATCCAGAATGTTATAATATGAAAAATTCTGAAAAAAGTAACATATAGGAAACAAAAGTAAATTATTTTGTATTATACAAAGAATTAATAGATTAAATTTATCCAAATATTTAGTGTTAAAGTGCATGTCATTAACTTGTATATAAAAGTGTTTTATTCTTCAAAGAACATAAACAGATAAATAGTAAAAGAGAAATATGGCTATGTTTTGTATATTGATGCTTTACTGAATTATTTCTTGATATGATAGTATAATGGTTTAAAATATATATTTCTGATTCTAGAAACATCAAAAATTCAGGGTGCAGGCATGGTAGCACTTGAGAGGCAGAGACAGAACGGACTTCATAACGACAGTCAGGGTAGCAAGTGCCACATAGCAAAAACTTGTCTTAAAAATAGAAGATAGGTAGCTAGCAGTTGTATAGCTCATATTTCTATGAGAAAATGTAAATCCAATTTGTGATTATTCTCTAAAGGATGAAAATTAAAACTTGAAGCAACCATCACTGAGGTGTTTAGTATACTTTATCAAATTTTGCTACTCATTTATAGAAGCAAGACATTTCAAAAGCAAAGTTGAATTTTATAAGAAGGGGAAAGAATATTTAGACTTAGGAACACTTCTCAGAGTCCTTTGCTAATGTCTGGTTTTTCTGGATCCTAATCCATCTGCCCATGGGCAAAGATCCTGAGTGTTAGAACAGCAACCTCTAATACCAGTACGTGTCCCATTAACATGTCATCGCTCATCTGGGATAGGAAGTAAGTTCTTTCTGATGCTGTTGTTTTGATAACATTTCATAACTGAAAATATAAAAAGTACATTATGGTTCTAAACAGTGCCCTTTAAAAAATAACACTTCCCCCCTGTATGAAGATGTAGAGGGTGTTTTTGAAAGAAGTGCTTTTCTCTTTTAATTCTATTATAATTAATCCATCCTGTTATACATGGGCACTTTCTAGTTCTCCTTAGTTATATTTTTATCCTGAGCAGTAACTGAGAGTTTTTCTTTCTGAGGTGAATTCTTAAGTGGTAAAAGACCAGAATCAAAAATAGATCAAATAGAAAGTTTAAGTATGTGACAGAAGTTTCACGCAATTTTTGCGATCTTTCTGACATTTCTAACTAATTCCACCTAATCTCACATCGTTTAATTTTACCTGTTTCTAATTATCTTCTAGAACTGAGTATTTTAGGTTATTTCAACTTTTACTATTCTACAAAGGAGATGAAATAATTTAAATCAGAAATTACTGATGACTAAAAGACTGGGGGAAGAATCATGGAAACTAAACATATTTGAAAATATTCTACACAGAGCATTGGCTATGCAGCATATGATAGCATTTACATAAGTTAAAAACCTGTAATTGTGGTTGGGAAAGATGTCTTCTCAGCACACCCTTTGTGCACAGTTGTCACCAATCACACATGTTACTGTTTGATAGAATAATCTAATCTCATAGTCTGTGATAAATTTAGTTATATCAGACTCCATAAATGGACTTTTAAAGATGAAATATTCTTTGTTCTTAAATATTGTAGTACTAGATATTCATTTTACATTTTTTTACAAAAATAACTTTGAGATCATTGAAATAAAAATAAATTATTTTATATTTGAGGAAGGTATAAAAAGTTAACTAAATTTTTTATTCAATATATTTCCATTTACTTCTAGTGTGTGTAAAGTCTTTTAAAATGCTTACTAAAAATTAAGAACATAGGGTAAAAAGCAAATAAGTCTATGGGCATAAATACACAATTTTTATTCATTCACTATATTTTTTTCTAAAACCAGTGTCACCTTATGATCATGATAAATTGCTCCCCAGGCAATATCCATTGTCCCTAGTGATTAATGCAACACCATTGAGTTTTCAGGGGTTGTTTTCTTAATTTGACTGGCCAGGAAGCATTTTCCCTGTTGAAAAACAGATGTAAACATCAATACTCCAGATAAGAGAGTGATCTCACGCTGGTTTCCATGTATCCAGTGTGGAGAATTCAGCGGGTACAGTCAGCAGATGGACTAGAGCTATTTATCAGGGTAAAGTGCTAGAAAAATGTTTGCTGTTACTTGAGGACTTTTTCTGAAAGAATGACAAGCAACCTTTCAACAGCCAAATAATCCGTCAAGAATTATGAATATTTGGGGGTTGCATGACAAACAGACAAAATCAAGCCCCAGTACAGTTAATTCCAGGTAATTGGGGAAGTGTTTCTAATTCTCTTGCTGTGTAAATTATATGCCTATCTGCCGGGAACAAAACTTTTAAGGATTATCCGAAGGTTTTTCATAACCTAACACTGGAAACATTGCTTGAGGTCTCTTTGATATTCTGAATACTTTAAACTGGTTTTAATGAAATCAAGGAAGATTTGGTCATTGAACACTACTAAGCTGTTCTGTGGCTCACCGTTTTATCCCTGGATTTGAATCAAATTTTAATTTATGACAACTTTACTAATTATAGTTTGGAGACTGAACGTTATTTTTCAAATCCTTATTCAGTAACTTCTTTTTGCTGTCCTCTATTTAAATGAGTCATAAACCTGTCTGAACATCAGTCACATCGCGTGTTCCATGCTAGTTGACTCGATACTTATTAAAGACTCCTAGGTACTGCAAATTTGTTAGAAGGCGTTACCAGCTAATCGGGGTAAGAATTGCAAGACTTTAAACTGTATGTTAACATCGTTTGTGAAAACCAGAGGAGCACAATAACAATTACAATAACCATTGGCTTCCCTTGTTTGTTTGTTTCTAAAGATTGCCCTCTGCCTATTTTCAATCACTTTCCTGAAAGGAAATTCAGAGGCACTTAACATGTATATGCATATACATGCTCGTTGTTAACACGTCTTTAATCTTATCTGGCGGTATTTGTGTTTCTTTCCGTATGTGGCGTTTCGTTGTTTACTTCTTTGACAACGCATGTCATTTTTATTTTACATATATGTATTTTGCTACTGCATGAGAGCATTTTCGAAGGCCCCCAAAGAACAAGTGAACTCTTGTCATTTTAAATTTCACTCGAAACGTTGCACGCGATTTACTTATTCTCAAACCTAGCTCCCGAATTTCTCTTTTTGTGTATGTGTGTGTGTGTGTGGAGCATAAAAGAGAAGTGAAAGAAAAATGACAGAACCTGTGTGTGGTGGTTGTTGTGTACCTGTCATTCCGTTTCAGCTTTAAATGATTATGCCTTAATAAGATGTGTGTATTTATAATTTGAGTCATTTTTGTGTTTTTCTCTTTTGTTTGCATGATATGATTTTATTTTATATTTTGTTTCTTTCCGCTCACCAGATGTTCCCAACACTTTGCTTCCCACTACTATCATCCCCTCCCTTACCACTGCACCAGTAACAACCTCTGTAACCATAACAACCAGCCCAAGCACATCTGCATCAAGCAGCAGCAGAAGAGGTACAGTATGCTTCTTTGTTATAGCCTCAGAAGCCCAATAAGTGGAGCTGTGTAGAAGGGTATTGTTTAGAATAGAATAATGAGATCCAGTTTACATATTCATCTTATCTTAATTCTACGACGATGTGATTAAGCCAACAAGATTAGTGTGAAGAAGAACTACAAAAGGAGAATAGGAGTCAAGTGGTTTGTTTTATTTTTAGTGTCCTTACGACTCTTATCCAAATGCTATGTGATGTTGTTTAAAAATACATGCATCTCCACTACACTGAGCAATCTGGAGATGTGAAGATAGGACATAGATTTTTTTATTTGCCTTGAGATGTAAAGAGATAACGTGCTCAATGATGCGGAGATAGCATGTGGCTGTAAATATTCTACTTTAATATCATTGACTTGATATTTCTCTACAAATTGAAGTTTTCAGAGTGTTGAATTTTTCTAAAATGAAATCATGTGTGATTCACCACTAAGAACTTTCAAGTAAATACCCAAAATGTATGCTACCCTAAATTGATTCCATGATAGGATATCCTAAATTGGAATGTTGCAGAGATTTCTGACCTAACAGGAATTTATACTTGGCTTAAATTACTATTCAAATAAGCACTTTATTTCAACCCCAAAATAGCAACATTACATAAAGGAACTGAAGTAGCCACAAAGGCAAAATAATAAATAATAATAATAATAGCAGAAACTATTAAAAAATGCCTTAAATTTAATATATCCACAACAGAGTGCAGAGAAAGTTTCTTATTTAACCCTTCCTTTCCTTACTTACATGCATTTTGTGTCATAGAGCTACACTAACATATTAAGTGTAACAACTTAACTGGATGTTCGTGGAGACTGTATGTTCCCACAGGTAAATAAATTATAAAAAGTGGTTTATTTTTATCTTTTTTAATATCTTGTCTTACATGGTTTTCTGGTTCAGTAAATGTTTTTTCTTGAAATTTTATTCATTCTTGATAAGAAAATGGGTTGTAGCCTTGTACAATAGTTTCAAAAGCCTGTTTTTCTCTTGTTACCAAAAAAAATGTCTGGTCACTTTTATTAATAATCATATGCAGGAATATTATAACATGTCAGTGAATGGTGAGAAAGTAATTTGATGTCTGCTGCAATGAGTTGCTTAGAAATATCTTGATTATTTGTGTCTGATGAATGAATTTATTTTCGGCTTTATCTGTTCATTTATGGAAGCAGTGTTTAAGTGTTTTCTTATAGATGCTTGTATTATGAACAAGGGGGAAAAACAGAAAACTATGAGGCAAAGTGAAATTATTTAAGGTAAAAGAATGAAAGAAATCTAAATTTCTCCTTTTATTTCAAATATCCTTCCAATATTATTATAGAGTGTAATTTATATATTTATATAATCATAATTTTGTGTGTATTTATATATATAGTGATACTAAATTGAGAGATTGATCTTATTCTCTCATATACCATTAAACATTAAAAGCTATGCATAAGTGGTCATGTTTGTGAGACTTCACAGGTTTAACAACATGACTGCCCAAATGTGAACAAGGATGATACAAAGAACATGCCATACTACATAGGAAAAAGCCCATAGAGCCTCAACATTTCACCAAGAACTACATGCAAATGAGGGAAGTTGGAGTGGAGAGGTGGCCCTCCCTAGGGAAGAACATTACAATCAGCCCTAAAAGCATACATAAAGTAACATTACATGAACTTATGGGAATATTAAATGGGAATATATGTGCATACAAATTCATATATTTATGAAGTAACAGCTGATAAAAAAAGAGGCCATGAATTTGAAGGAGCGAAAATTATGAATTACATGTGAGAATTTGGAAGGAGGAAACAGAAGGGAGAAACATTACCTCATAAGTAATAAAAGAAAATTAAAATGACATTCATACACACACATAAAAAATCATCTTATATTTTCCTATTTAAACATAGAAGTAAACATTTAGAATGCAGTAAGATGTAAAACAATAGAACATGTGCCTGAGTATACCATGTGTTTTGTGTGACATTAAAACACACACATATGTACATAAACAGACATACACAGAAGAAAATGAATGTTTGCTTAATCCTCATTTTTTTTCTCTTTTCATTTGAACTAACATCAATCAGGAGATTAGAAAAGGAACCAAGGTCACCTACACCACTATTAGTCAAGTCCATATTCAGGGGAGAAAGAGTTAAATAATGTATTAGTATGTAATTAGTACTGTGAGTGTTTTCCTCTGTACATTTTGGGATATGGAGGTCTTGCAAACTGCTACTCAATTCTGATGTTTTTTTATGTGAATATTATATTTGTGGGTAATTTGTTATTCAATGTTTTGAAATAATGGCGATTAAGAGGATTAACAATAAAACTAAGAAAAACTGAGAACCCCCAGGGAAAGAGTAAAGTCGTTCTGCAAAATTCTCTCATTTTTCATTTCATTCCTTTCACTGAGTGTAATATAAAATAAACTGAATACATATGATTTTATTAGGATTAAACAGAATATCTTGAAATCTCCTAAATTGTATCATGTAAGTACAAGAATCATGGCTATTATCTGGACTGTTCTATCCCAGACATGATAAACATGAAATTTTAAATAAATTTAAAGAAGAGTAATTATATGTAAATGAAGAGTCTCAAAACTGTCTCCAAGTCATCTAGGTCATGACCTTGAGATCATTTTATCTCTTGTTGTGGCAAATGCGTTACCTATGAGAATAACATTGAAAACCATCTTAATTATACAAGGAAAAGCTTTATTTGATGAATCATATACCTGAGCAAGTGTTAAATCGTAAAGAAATAAATTTCTTTGAGTACTGGTAGAAAAGATTTGGTATATGGTAAAGGCCTACTCCTTATATAGTAACTTCTACTTCTGTCATCAAATGGTAAAAGGTGACAACATACATTCTAGTCAAGAAGGATTCACACTCACCAACTTGTCATTTCTCATGTGTCAATCTCTAGATCTACCAGGGTAATAGAATTCAAATAGATGAATATTCAGACAAAATGTGTGCGTGTGCGTGTGCATGTGTATGTGTATGTGTGTGTGTATGTCTGTGTTAGGGTTTACATTGAGGTGAACAGACACCATCAACATGGCAAACCTTAAATAGAAAAACATTTAATTAGGGCTAACTTAACAGTTTTAGAAGTTTAGTCCAAAATCATGATGGTACAAAGCATGGCAGCTTGCAGGCAGGCATGTGAGAAGGAACAAGGAGGTCTACATCTTGGCCCTCAGACAGTAGAAGTGAAGACTGAGACACACTAGCCAGATTAGAGCTTCTCAGAGCTCAAAGTGTGCCTCCAGTGAGACCCATTTCCCTTGAAAAGGGTATACCTATTCCAACAAGACCACAGCTCCCAATAGTTACCACTCTCTATGATAAACCATTCAAACACAAAAATAAATGAGGCTATGAGGGCCATTACTATTCAAACCAACACACACACACACACACACACACACACTTGAATATATATACATATGTTACATAAAAAGTTTGAGTATTATAAACAGAAAAAGTTATATACATTTGAAACTAGCACCAAAAGCATTTACTCAATTAAAACTGGTTTAAATCAATTATTTTAAATGTGTTTTGTTGTTATTCCTATATATGTGTACTGTGTAAAACCTGTGGGTGTGCATAGGTTCTAGACCCTGTATACCTTCAATCATTTCTTCTTATTTTCATAAGTATTTGCTTGTTTCTTTATTATATAAATGGCTTTAAATAGAAGAATATAATGAGATAAACATTTGTCAGGATAAGACAAAAAGAGATTGAGCCATAACAAAGAATGATTGTCTCACAATCATGACAGTTCTGAATTAGTCAAAATAAACTCACTCAAATAGAGCATTAAGAATGTCAAGAATATATCATTTTGACACAGTTAAGTCTCAAAGTGTGCAAATCAAGAAGTTGTTTATGAGCATTTATTATGGGTGTTTAGCAATTTAAAATGTTTCTGCTTTTATGGTAGTAATAAAAAACAATTTGCATGGTGTTGTGAGCTTTTAAAATTAAGTGCCAATATGTTTGGTTTTATTTTTCTTTACTTGACAAAAATTAAGTAATAATTTCTTATCCAGACAGTCTGCCTGTATCTAAAAAACTGTTTATAAAGACAGGTTTTGGTATTTAGACCTACTATAAAAGATGATGTTGTTTCTTGAGTCTTTGAACTGCATCTATATTCTGAAGTGGTTTCTTTTTTGATGATTCATAATGAAAACAAAATAACATATATGTACATATATATATACACATATATGTGTATATATGTATACATATGTATATATATATCACATGTACACATGTGCATACACACACACACACACACACACACACACATATATATATAATATGTACACACATATATAAACAGTTCATGTCTTCTATTGTTACAGATTCTTTTGGTTCCACTACTGCTACATTGCACTGCAGCCACTACATGGATGATTAGGATTGCTAGCTGAGGGTTAATTGCTGAGTTTTGTAGCATATCTCATATGGAAGAGGGATGCACATCACTTTTTTTTATCATTTCTAAAATGAAATGAAGAATTTAATTCTGATTCATGTAAACTTGTCCTCTAAGTTTGAAAGTTTTCTATCTTTACTGGCTTTTATGAAATGTAACAGAAAATATAAGAGTTTATAAATTATAATACAGAAAAATCTGTGTCTATATTTATCCCAGTACCATTCCATAATGACAGTGAACATATAGGCTATATTATATTTTCTCAGACTGTTATTATGGGTTCCCTCCTATAAGACAGCAAATGCTTTAAGGCATGCTTTAAGGCATGTTATTTTGACCTTGCCTCTCTATTTGACTTACATAAATGCAAACCAATTCATTTTTATACTAGTTCATGTATTTTAAGTTAATGGGACTATTTTTCATTTTCATGTATGAGTTTAAGAATATCTTATGTGATTGTATGGTAGTAAATTCTTGATTTAATACAAACCGGTAAGTTACAAGTATTTCTTCCAATACAACCTCTCAGAAACTAAAGATTCCTTAATCGATTTTTCTTAAGTTCTGTATAAATTCAAATTTTATATATATTCTTATTTGTGTAAATATTAAAGTTATGCCTCACTTATTTCAGAAAGCATATTGCTTTTAAAGAACTCATGCTAAAAAGACATATGTGATCCACAGTTTCATATTTGGGATGCATGACTCGTATATGAATATATATTTCTATACCATCTCTGAAATTACTTTTAAAGTCATTAATAAACTATACAGGCTGCATATTTCTTACTAACGGATGAATTAAATTAGGAGCTGTGCCTTTGAAGCTGGAGAGATTGGCAGCGGTGCTCCTGTTGCTTTGACACTCTGCATGAAGCACGGTTAATAACTGAAATGTAAGCTCAGAGAAACACCGAATTGATACTAATTACGCCAACTTTGAGGGAGAAGATGACCTTAGCTTCAGCTGAAACTTTTAGCCAGGACAACAAATAAATCCAAATGCCACAAAGCATGACTTCTGAAAAGGGTCTCATAAAATCTATTAACTTTGGGGAGTTTGTGGAATTGCAATGAGTGCCCAGATAATTGTAAAACTTTAAACTGCTTTGGCTTCGATAATATAGTAGTTTCCTATTGCTCTAGATCTCAAAGATGCTCTTATTCGCTTCCAGTATTCATTTATGTTAGTCTGTGGTCAGAAAATTAAAGGCTTCTTGAGCTAGCCGGTGTGAAGCACGTGTAAGATGATTACAGAGCAAGAAAAAACGTGGAAATAATGTTTATGCAGTTTTAGTCTCATCAGTACTTATGTGGAAATTCCAAAAATGCTGATTCTGACACAAATAAACACCTTTAGGAAATGACTAAAATATTTTATTAAATATATGGGGAGAAAGCAGAAGAAAAATGTCCAGTATAAAAATATTTAATACACTTTTTTATTTTTTGAGAATATAACTTAATTATACCATTTCTCCCTGAACTTTCTCCCTCCAAACCCTCCCACAAACCACTCCTCACTCCCTTTCAGATACATATATTCTTAATATACAAATATTCTTAACTCTATCTGTTCAGCTCATATAATGTTACCTCTATGTATATTCCCAGGGCTCCAAGAACTAGGAACAACAGAGGAAAACTGAGAGCAGGAAGTTGGCTTTTCTCAGAGAAGAGCACACCGACTGATTGACTGTCCAGTGCCACACACCCTGGAAGTCATTTGTTTTCAGCTGTAGTGTGTGCCTAGTTTGGAGAAACAGTACAAAATGAACACAAAAGTGCAGCAAAATCCTTTTAGAACTATGTCAAAATGGCAAAAGGAAGAGACTATAGTTGCTCTGAAAGATCTGGAAACAGAAGAGGTCCAGTTTGAATAGTACTGACATTGCCGGAGGTCACAGGCAGTTTCAGAATCTTACCTCAGTGAGGACCTTCAGAGAAGTAAGATTCGAATAAGACCTTTGTTCTGCCTTCTAATACCTTTCCACTTACTTGACTTCTGTGATGCTCAAAAGGATCATAGTGCAGCAATGTAGAGACATCCTGGGGAAAACATAATGTAGATAGGACTGGAGATTGCACTCAGAACCAAAAACAGAGACAGGTCCTGAAGTTATACTTGTTTAACAAATGGTAAGAGGTCAACCCTTACTTATATGTTTCATTTCACTCCATCATACAAGTGTGTAACAGAAAAATAGTAATTGGCTAATAATTGGCAGTGAATAACTGGTTTCATAGTTCTCCTTGATATGCCGTTTCATTCTTATAGACTAATTGTGAAGATACCAGCACTATATGGTGGTAGGTTGGTGATGAAAATTTGTAGGACTGGCTGGTTATTGAAGAGAGAGGCATTTACAAAAATATATCCTTTGTTATTTTAGTAGGTCACTTTCCATGAAAAAATAATGTGACTCTTTTTGCATGCAGAATTCATTGAGTAGGGAGAGCATTGGTAAATTATCTTCAAATCTCCCTGTATGAGTGCAAAGTCTCTAAGCCTCTGCTACCTGTGTTTGTTTGATTTTTGTTTGTTTGTTTGTTTACTTATTCCTTTACTTGTGTGGAGTAAAATGGTTGCCAGATCTTCACTACAAGGAGAGAAAGGATCTGCAAATTAATTACCAGTAAATTAATACAAAATTATGCAAATATGTCTTATTAGTTTTCTTTCCATTAAGAGAATTTCAACATCACATAGACAAATAATTTTCAGCTCTGAAATAATAGCTTTTCTGAAAATGCAATCACTGTCTTGAAAGATCTTAGCAACTGCAATCCTAGCCCTTAGCACACAATCTGATTTTTCTTTGATGAAGTTAAAGGTATGCACATGTTATTAATTCAGTCATGTTGCCCATTAAAAAAAGTCATGTAAATAAAAATTCTTCTGTTTGTTTTCCCTTTGGAGTTTATCTGTTTGCTAGAAATTGTGACTGTGGCATTTTACCTGTTTAAAGGACAAATAGTTTTAATTACCCTTAATAGAATTTTAAGTTGTTTTTTTTTTTTTAACTGAGAATGAAATCCAATTCTCTGATATGCTTGATGTTCTGATACTAGAGAGCAAGTCATTTTCTAAAATTGTTAATAGGTTTACCTGGACATGACTTCTTGATATTCTTTTGGGGAACTGTATTGGATAGTTTTAGATCTCCATGAGCTAGAATCATCTAAGAAGAGGGAACCCCATACACGAAAACGCCTTCATAAGATCACGCTATAGGCAAGTCTGTTCTGCATTTTCTTAATTAGTTATTGATAGGAAGAGAGCCCCATCCCATTGTGAGTGGTATTGTCACTGGATTCTATAAGACAGCAAGGTCAGCAAGCCACAAGGAGCAAGCCAGTGAGCTGCATGGCTCCATGGTCTGTGCATTAGCTCCTACCTCCTGGTTCCTTCCCGGACTGAATTCCTGTTCTGACTTTCAGTCACTATAAATAGTTATGTGGAGGTATAACCCCAAGCTGCTTTTGGTCATGGTGTTTTATCACAGGCGTTATTAACCACAAGTAAGGCAGGAACTAAAAAACGAAGCCTGGCATCACCGGGAGGGGAGGCCCTTAGCCCTGTGGAGGTTTGATGACTCGGGATAGAGGAACATTAGGTCAGGCTGCTGAGGCAAGAGAGGGTGGGTGGATGGGGGGCACCATCATAGAGGCAGGGGGAGGGGGAGGGGAAAGGGGGTTTGTGGAGTGGAAACTGGGAAGGGGAATAACATTTGAAATGTAAATAAATCAAATAACCAATTAAAAAATAAATTAAATTAAATTTAAAAAACGAAGCCTTACTTCCTAGTCAGGTTGAATTCAACCTTGTTCTGCCTCAGATTAAAATAAATGGATGCTCTTTAATCTGGATCATTATCCTACCTTATATTTATGTTTTTAATTGTTTTATTTTTAATTACATATACGAGTGTTTCTGTTTCTGGTTGTATATTCTTGAGCAACAGTGTCTAAGGAGGCCAATAAGTGTCAACTTCCCCTGAAACCAACCTTATTTCTCACCATTGTGTGTTAAAAACTGAACACAAGTCCTCTGCAAGAGTGGTATTGGCTCCAAACCACTGACCCTTCAGCGTGTCTTGTTCCTTTAAATGGGTTATCCCCTCACTGTCACAAAATATTTGACAAAAGCCACGAGGAATGCAATGTTTGAGCTATAAGTGAGCATAGTCCATTGGCATGGGGTGGTCTGGTGCTAAGAGGTGCTCAAGCTGTGGCAGCAGGCTTAGGAGCCAGCAGGTGACACTGCATCTCAGTAAGGAAGCAGAGAGGTGACAGTTTATATATAGTTTGGCCCTCCTTTTCTCTTTATCCAGTCTTGGACTTGAGCACAAGGGAACTTGTCAGCAACCTTTAGGGTCCATTTTCACTCCTGAGGTATCCAACTCTGTTGTTCTCCTGACAGCCATCAATTCTTGAATTCTATGAAACGTGATCTGTCTCACATTTTCACAATGAGTTTCCATCAATTTCAGAGTCTATAGTACTTCATTTGAGTATTTCAATTGGTAACTTGGGTTACAATTTTTCTGCAATGCGAAAGGATTTGAAGAAGTTCTAAATTCTGCAACATAACTAAATTCTAAGACACTATTGCAAACTTTAAATTTGGAAAGTCTGAAAGTTAAAATGAATGAAATCCGGATTACTATTGCAAGGTAACTTTAATATAAGGCTGGTCTCATGTGTTTGTGTATTGTCTGTTTTTATTTATGTCACCGTTTCCCAGACATCTGGCCATTGCTGTTCCTACTGCAGTTATTCATGTGCTTATTTTCCCAGTTGTTTGTTCTCGTTATGTATGCACCTAAGCACTCTGTAACACGTCACTCATGGGAAATGCAAATATTGAGGTCCAGATGTGATGGCAAAGCACATCTGACCCCCTGTCACATTTCCACACTGAGTTCTGTTTTTGCAGATGAACAGTAATTTCACCATGCCTAAGTCAAAGTTTACATCCTCAACAAACACTATCTTCCAGTCCTGTTGAAATACAGAACTCATCCTTTTTATAGAATATTCTTAATTTATTCTAAAATGTTCATGGATGCATACAATCTATCTTGTTCATATCTAACCCTATGCCCCTTCCATTCTTTCTGATAGGTCTCTAATACTTCCCTCTCTAGTCTTCAAGACCTTTCTTTCTTTTCTTACCACATTGCACAAAGTCTAGGTAATCCTGGCTGCATGTATATAGATGGGGAATGTCCAATAAAATATAGGCAGCCTAACAGTAGCCACATTCCAAAGAACTTTCCTTCTTATGAAGACATCAATTGCTAATAGCTCCTGAGAATGGAGTGAAGCCTCACGAACAGCTTTGCCATCCATACTGACCTTCATGTTGACTGACCTGAGCTCGTTCAGTTCTTATATCTTTCTCCTAATAACCACGCTGACTTTACGAATTCCACTACACTTCAGTGCATTCCTTCTCATTGGTCAGTTCTCATGTCCTTCCTGCTTTCTTCTAAGATCTTTCTTAAGCCTTGGCAGAGAAGAGAGACTAATAGACAGACACCTTTTATGAATGATCACTCAAAGTGACTTATTCTCAGTACTTTGAGTAGTTATGAGTCTTTATATAAGAAAAGATCTCTACAAACACAATCTTCTTTGACTAGGTTGAAAGCACTATTAATCTATTGATATAAAAATATGTATAAGCAGTTTGATAAGTAAAACAAAGGTAGTTCCCTCTTGGATCTGTCTAGTTTTCTTTGTTTTGTTTTGTTTTGTTTTGTTTTGTTATTTTCCAGTAGTGAGCTTTTGAACAGGTTTGTGTTACCAGGCATGAATTACGTTTTGTAAAGAAACTGTCAAATACAATCAGAAAGCTGTTATCCCATAACAATCATGACACTATGGCACCATTTGGAACATCTTTCCTGCCTGGTTAGCTTTGCTACACGCAGCATAAACCATTGAGTAAGCATGTTGATGACTTCTGTTCTTCAGCGACCTTCATAGAACCTTCCAGCACCATGAAGTGTAGACAACAGGGAGAAGATTTCAGGTTATAGGAGATGCATTTTTAGCTGGATGAAAATGACTAGAACAAAATAATGTGATTAGAAGCATGACTATCGAGTGCCTATCATCTGGGACTGTAGTTATGTTCTCACTTAGAGCAGTATAATCTTTCACAAATTACAATAACAGCTGCAAATGTGACCCAACACAAAGCTGTACACTTACTTCAGGCATTATGAAGCTTGTTTTAATTTGTTCGGTTTGCCTTGTAAATTCTCCAACAAAATTTGCAGATGACAATGATGTGTCATAACACCAAAAGGTTAGATGTGTATGAAAGAGTGAAAAAGAATGATGCCAACACTGTGATTATTAAAAGTAGATGTTGTAACTTATAGAAGTTACTTAAAATAATGGCACACTCACAAGTATTAGTGTTTATGGGATTTCTCACCAAATATTTAGACTTGTCTAAATGATAAAATGGCTTTATTCTTCTGTGTTATCAGTGTGATAGCTGGCAGTTTTTAAATAGGAGCAATATTCTGCAGTGTTTGACCATTTATTTTTTGTCAAAAGCAAAAGTTCATGTGACCCACCAGCAATATTTTAATCAGAATCCCATAGAAAACAAATTCTACCACAGAGACACTTGCACATCTATTTTCAATCTCAATCTGTTCAAGCAAGAAATGGAGCCAGCCTTGATGGTAATCAATAGATGACTACTAATCAACAGAAGAATAGACACTTTAAACTATAATATATTTACACAATGTAATCTTTTAACCAAAATATGAAATTAAGGGATTTTCAGATACAGATTAATTGGTCTAGAAAGTTAGTATTGAGTCAGATGATTAAATTTATAAATACAATAGTAATGTGTCATACACAGTTCCTAGCCTATAGTATGTGTGTGTGTGTTTGTGTGTGTATAAATGAATATAAATGTAAACAAAGTCATTTATATCCTGTATCTTTAGATAATTATAAGACATAAATATGGATAAAATCTAAAATGTTAGAAAACAGGCGCAGAGATGATAAAATACATATATGGTTATGACAGAGGAAGGGCAAAAGAATGTGTGTAACATGAAGAAGAAAGACACTGAGAAAAAGGTTATGAATCAGAATATATTAGATAAGAAAGTATACTATGTCTTTAAACATAATGATTTGAAAACAATCCCATAATGAGATAGGACTCCTCAATAAGATCAACAGACCCTAAGTAGTAGCCTTGGAGGCTCCCAGAGACTGAACAACCAACCAAAGAGTGCACATGGACAGGACCTTGTTCTCACCCTCCCCTGCATATGCAGTGCACATGGGCAGGACCTTGCTCTCACCCTCCCCTGCATATGCAGCAGATGTGTAGCTTGATCTTCATTGAGATACCACAAAACTGGAGTGTGGTGAGGATGGAAATTTGTTCCTGACTATTTACTGCCTGTGTATACTGTTTCCCTAATGGAGCTGCCTTGTCTGACCACAGTGGAAAAGGATGTGCCTAGTCCTAAAAATGATTTAATGTGCCAGAGTAGATTGGTATCCAAGGGGATTCCCTTTCTCAAAGAAGAAGAAGGGGAGAGAGGAATGGAGGAGGGTCTATGTGAGGTGAGACTGGAGAAGAGAAAGGGAGACTGTGATTGGGATATAAAGTGAATAAATAAATTAATTAATGGAAAAAAAGAATAATCCCATAATGATATGTAACATTTTGCATGAAAATTTTAAAACGGTTAAAATATTTTTATCATTTTAATAATCTGACAGATTATTAAATATATTAAAAGATTACAATTTATAATAAGGACACATGCTCCTCTATGTTCATAGCAGCCTTATTTATAATAGCCAGAAGCTGGAAAGAACCCAGATGTCCCTCAACAGAGGAAATGATACAGAAAATGGGGTACATATACACAATGGAGTACTACTCAGCTATTAAAAACAATGAATCTATGAAATTTTAGACAAATGGATGGATCTGGAGGCTATCATCCTGAGTGAGGTGACCCAATCACAAAAGAACACACATGATATGCACTCACTGATAAGTGGCTATTAGCCCAGAAACTTATATGACCACAGTCAGAAGATCTGACATAGCACCCTGTTATCTTGGTTTCTTCTATAAGAAAACTGTGGCAGGTGTTCTTTTCCATCATAAATAAATATCAGTTTGTATTTCTAATTTTGCGCTAATTGAAATTCCATGATTCAGAAAAAATAACAGAGAAAACCACAAAAAATATTTTCTTGAAATATTTTAAGATTCTCTTAATTGAAAGCATTGCAGGATGTAGCACATACCTTAAAGGCTTAAATTTGACGTTCTTTTAATTCATTTTTTAGAATTGCGCTATGCATGTTCCTTATGGATTTGGTTCTAAGTAAATGTTCCAGTATTCTCACAGACAGAAGATATTAGAGCTAGTTGTAAATTAGAAATTAAAATTCACAGAAACATTATATATTGTCTAAAACATGCTTATATCTATGCAAAACAAACATTAATTTAGTAAATCAAATTGAATTGAAAGGGAAATTTCAGGCATTTACCTGTTACTTATTTATAAAGCCTGATGACCTGACCCTAGGTCCCACAGTGTCAGAGAAGAACCAACTCCTAAAAGTCGTCCCCTGACTTCCATGTGTGTGCTTCAGTCACACACCCACAAGTACATACACATATACATGTATACACACACACACACACACACACACACACACACACACACACACACACACGGCGCGCGCGTGCACACACATAAATAATAAAGAAAACATTTCTAAAAAGGAAAGTAAGTCAAGTTAGTAAAGGTAATAATATATATTCCTCATGGGAACACCCAGGCATGTGCAGAGCACCGCCTTACACTCTTATAGATACACAGAGACTAGAGGACTGAGTTTGAATTGTGCTGTAAGTATTCAAACTTCATATTTCATTGTTATAAAATTCAACAAATATTTTGTTCATAATTTCTATGCAACTCACTTAGGCCTAGCTGGAAACCCATTTTTATCATATGTGTGTGTGTGTGTGTGTGTGTGTGTGTGTGTGTGTGTGTGTGTGAATATATTAATATATGTATATTACATAATATACAAACCATAGATATTATACTCATAAACATTTTTATTATATATATGGAAAAAGCAAGAGAGTGAGACAGAATATGTTTTGTACATGGTTTTCTTATATAGCCAAGAAGGCTAGCTTTAAACTTGTGTTCTTATTGACCCAGCCTCCCATGTGCTGGAAGGGATTGCAGGTTCTCGGGAATATTTTTAAATCTAAAAGACATCTATGGTTATTTTTTTAATGGTTTTTCTTTCATATCTGATTTTAGAAATTCATTAAACAAATCATAAAGCCAATGACTCCCTAATTCATTATCATTAAAGCCCTTTCCTTTATAATAGGTGTCTATAATGCTTCCTTGCTTAGTAACATTCTTACTGCCTCCTTTCCCAGTTCTGAGAGCCTCATCCTATAACCAGAAGTGCTGAGTAATTCGTGGTCAGTTGGAGCGGCATTATGTGTGTGGAGTTGTGACAGCTTTGCCCTCTGCTTCTCTGAGTTGATTCAAGAACAAATTTATTACTTTCTTCCTTTCACTCAGGTTGACTTTAAAATAAAACCATTTTGTTTAAGTTGCAGCTGGAGTCTTAGGTCTTCAAATACACTGAAGCCATGTGACACCAAATATAGAGCACAATATAAACTCTACTACCTAGGCATAGATGTACTTTTAAGACTTAAGGATAATATCTCAGTGAAAGTGTTTCAAAGCATTTTCATAACTATAACTTAACTTAATTTTGTTAAAAGAAACATGAAGTTTGGCATTATTATTATTACTCAGTCATTATTCGTTGTTGTTGTTTAATTTTACATCTTGACTGCAGTTTCCCTTCCCTTCTCTCCTCCCAGCCCATACCCTCCCACAAGCCCATTCCTCCTGTTTACTTCAGATGGCTATCTGATGGTTGGTGGATATCAACCAGCCATGTCATATCAAGTAAAACCAAACACTCCTTGTCTATTAAGACAACTCAGTAAGGGGAAAGGGTCCCAAAGGCAGGCAAAAGAGTCAGAAGCAGCCCCTGCTCCTATTGTTAAGGGTCCCACAAGAAGAACAAGCTACACAGCTATAATATATATTCAGAGTACCTAGGTCAGTCCCATGCAGGCTCCCTGGTTGGTGGTTCATCTTCTGTAAGGCTAGATTTGTGGCTAGATACTGTTTAAATTTCGTTTTGCCATAGAGTATCTTGTTTTCTCCATCTATGATGATTGAACGTTTTTGTGTTGATAGCAGTCTGGTTGCAAGATTGTAAATGTTGTAATTTCTGAGAGTCCTTATAGGATGAACCTGATAGTAAATAAGTTAGAAACATATGAGTGGACAGTAATATGAGCCACTCAAAGGAACTTAGAAGAGGAAACACAAGTATCCATAGATCTTGATTTTCTTTTTTTTTATTGGATATTTTCTATATTTACATTTCAAATGTTATCCCCATTCCTGGTTATCCCTTTGAAAAAGCCTCCTTCTCCTATACCCTCACCCTCTGCTCAACAATCCACCCATTCATACTTCTTGGCCCTGGCATTCCCCCACACTAGGTCATAGAGCCTTCACAGGCCCAAAGGCCTCTCCTCTCATTGATGTCTGACTAGGCCATCCTCTGCTACATATGCAGCTAGAGCCATGAGTCCCACCATGTGTACTCTTTGGTTGGTGGTTTAGTCCTGGGAGCTCTGGGGGTACTGATTAGTTCACATTGTTGTTCCTTCTATGGGGCTGCAAACCTCTTTAGCTCCTTAGGTCTTTTCTCTAGCTCTTTTATTGGGAACCCTATGCTCAGTCCAAAAGATGACTGTGAGCATCCACTTCTATATTTGTCAGGCACTGGCAGAGCCTCTCAGGAGACAGCTATATCAGGCTCCTGTCAGGAAGCACTGTTGGCATCCACAAGAGTGTCTGGGGATGGTGACTGTATATAGGATGGATACCCAGATGGGTCAGTCTCTGGATGGTCATTTCTTTAGTCTCTACTACATACTTTTTCTCTGTAACTCCTTCCATGGGTGTTTTGTTCCCCCTTTTAAGCAGGCTGAAAGTATCCACACTTTGGTCTTTCTTCTTCTTGAGTTTCATGAGGTTTGTGAATTGTATCTTGTGTATTCTGAGCTTCTAGGCTAATATCCACTTATCAGTAAAGTGTATATTATTTGTGGGTTTTTTTGTTTTGTTTTGTTTTGTTTTTGTGATTGGAATACCTCACTCAGGATGATATCCTCTAGATCCATCCATTTGTCTAAGAATTTCATAAATTCATTATGTTTAATAGCTGAGAAGTACTCCACTATGTAAATGTACTACATTTTCTGCATCCATTCCTCTGTTGAGGGACATCTGTGTTCCTTCCAGCTTCTGGCTATGGGACTTCATAAAATTGTAAAGCTTCTGTAAGGCAAAGGACACTGTCAATAAGACAAAAAGGCTACCAACAGATTTGGAAATATCTTTACCAATCCTACATCCAATAGAGGGCTAATATCCAATATATACAAAGAACTCAAGAAGTTAGATTCCAGAGAAACAAATAACCCTATTTTTAAAAATTGGGGTACAGAGCTAAACAAAGAATTTTCAACTGAGGAATACCGAATGACTGAGAAACGCCTTAAGAAATGTTCAACATCCTTTGTCATCAGTGATATGCAAATCAAAACAACCCTGAGATTCCACCTCACACCTGTCAGAATGGCTAAGATAAAAAACTCAGGTGACAGCAGATGCTGGTGAGGATGTGGAGAGAGAGGAACATTTTTCCATTGCTGGTGGGATTGCAAGCTGGTACAAGCACTCTGGAAATTGGTCATGCAGTTCCCCAGAAAATTGCACACAGTACTACCTGAGTACTCAGCAATACCACTCATGGGCATATACTCAGAAGATGCTCGAACATGTAATAAGGACACAGGCTCCACTCTATTCATAGCAGCCTTATTTATAATATCCAGAAGCTGGATCTTGATTTCCTAATTCAACCTAAGACTTTTTTTCTTGATCTTAAAGTAACTGGAATAGCAATTATTAATCATAAAGGCCTATATGTAAAGGAAGGGAATATATAAATGTAAGGCATGCCTTATCACGTCTGTGTTTGCCTGGTGAGTACATGACTCTCAAATAAGCAACTTAACCACATTTCTATGTCTTTTGAACAGGCAAATCTGTGGATCCATAGAATCAATGACGCTGTTTGCTGGATTCCTAATTAACATGCAAGCTTCCCATTCTTTGACCTCCCCATCCTTGATGCTTATTTAGCAGCTTATGATTAGTTAACACACCATATTCACAGATTAGAAAGTTCTATTAAATTCATGCTTTCTTAATTACAACCACAATTCTTTTGTGACCCATAGACATATTACACAAGCTCTTTGATTTAACTCTAGTTATTGTGAAAAGAATTGCCTATCTACCTAATGAGCTCCCTTCTCAAAAACATGATCTTTATGCTTTTATCACTAAAGCAGACTATCAGAGTCAGTGTGAATGATCTAACACTCTTCAATGGCAAAGTATTTTAGTATGTAAATTGCCTGCCTCCAAGACTGATAATCCAAATCCAACCCCTGAGATATACATGGGAGAAAGGCAATACTCATTCCTGCAAATTGTCCTTGGACCTATTTATGTGGCCATTGATACATAGACCTAGGCAAACATATACACAGAGAAACACATACAGACATACACATACAGACACATACAGGCACACAGACACACAAATACACACACACTAAGTAAAATATAATTGAAATTTTAAAATAAGTTTCTTAAATGGATACTACTCTCAGCGATTCACATGCAACATTATAAGGCTTACCTTAAAGGCCTGAGCTCTCAAGCTCTCTTAAATGGAAAGGCTTGGGCTCCCAGCTGTTAGGTAGTGTATTTTGTAACAGTATCCCATTATTTTTTATTCCATTCTCAATATTTAAGGTGTTCATGGCATATCATAGGTTCCTGTTTTCGATAAACTTTCAATTTTTTAAAAAGCCTTCTAATTCACACTTGCATCAAATATACATTTATTGTGACAAAACAAGTGTTATTTGAAGGCAAAGTTATGAAGTCGATGAATCTTATCTGCTTCTCCCTCCTATTCAATTCAGCTGGTCATGAAATGTAAAATTCTTTCCCCCCATCCTCCTACTCCTTCTTTTCCCCATCCTTCTCACCCTCTCTTATTTGCCTCTTCCTCTTCCACCTCCTCCTGATCCTACTCCATTTCCCAGAATGCCTGCTCAGCAATCCTTAGAAATGTCTACTAGTAACTATGCTTTTAGCAATTCATGGTTCCATTTTGGTTCAGCATCTGATTTTTGGCTCAACACCAAGTTAAGCTATTTCTTATGGAATGCTTTAACAATCAATATTTCAAAGTTTCTTTTTAAAATGTTATTATTGTTATTGTTCTGTCTTTACAGTCCAGTTGTTATCCACCTCTCAGTCCTCCCTCCAACTGTTCTTCATCCCATTCCCCCCAGGCCTTTTGTCCAAGAGCATGTCCCCACTCTCCCAACCCCACCACAGCAGACCTCCCCACTCCCTGGGGCCCCAAGTCTCTTGAGGTTGAGGTACATCTTCTCTGAGACCAGACCAGGCAGTCTTCATCTGTATATGTGTTGTGAGATTCATATGAGCTAATGTATGCTGCCTGATTGGTGGCTTAGGGTCTGAGAGATCTCGGGGGGGGGGGGGTCCAGGATAGCTGAAAATGCTAGTCTTCCTATGGGATCGCCCTCCTCCTCAGCTTCTTTTTTACTCCTATTTTACCCTAATTTTCTTGGATTTCCCTCTCCCACTAATAACTCTCATTGTATTAGATAAAAGATAAAATTTCAATTTCTTGAGCAATTATGTTGCATACATTTATGAATGTGATAGTGTGTGTCTTAGGTTAGAGTCTAGTTTTCTCTGAACAGCTTCAGTGAAGATAGCCTTCAGAAAGCAATGCCCACTGTCTTTCTTTTTTCTTTTTTTCTTCTTTAATTTTTTTACAGTTCAGTGGTTATCCCACTTCCAGTCTGCCCTCTGACTTTTCTTAATCCCCTACTTCCTCCCCTGTCTCCAAGAGGATGTCCCTCCCCTTACCCCTAACCCAGGAGACCTCCTCACACCTTGGGGCCTCAAGTCTCTTGAGGGTTAGGCATATCTTCTTTCGCTGAGGCCAGTTCAGGTAGTCCTCTGCTGTATGTGTCAGGGGTCTCATATCAGTTGGTTTATACTGCCTGGTTGGTGGCTCAGTGTCTAAGAAATTTAGGGGCTTCAGGTTAGTTGAGATGACTGGTCTTCCTAAGGGGTTGCACTCTAATGGAAACAGGCAACCTCAGGAGGTAGGAGGTGGCGGGGGGGGGGGGGGTTAGAATGTACTAGAGACCTGGGAGATGAAAGATTCTCAGGACTCAAAGGGAGGTACCTTTGAGGGAATGAAATGCCCTGTACCAGGGAGAGGGGAGAGGAAACTTGTAGAGTCCATCTCTAGTAGAAAGACAGGGTTTTAATTGGAGGGATGGGGTTGCAATCCCACAGTCAAAAACTGTGACCCAGAATTGTTCCTGTCTAAAGAACTGCAGGGACAAAAATGAAGAAGAAACTGAGGGGGTACAGTGACAGACCCAAATTGGGACCCATCTCAAGTGAGGACTCCAAGGGATGACACTATTACTGAGGCTATGGTGTGCTTACAGACAGGAGTCTATCATGACTGTGCTCCTACAGGCCCAACAAGCAGCTGAAAGAGTCAGATGCAGATATTTACACCCAACCAATGGTCAGAAGCCATGCATTCCTGTGGTTGAATTAGGGAAAGGATGGAAGAAGGTGAGGAGGGGGGCAATGCCTACTTTCTAGTGTCTTGTTTAAATTAGCACATTGTTTATTGTGAACAATTTGGATTGTTCCCTTAACAGATCCAAAGTTGTTACACAAGATCTAAACTATTTCCCCTTGATACAGAGCATCTATGGTCGGGTTTCTGCAGTTTTCTACCTGAGTGAATATTCTGACCTAAGCTTTGTGGTTCATACCTATAATCCTAGAACAGTGGAGAGGAAGATGGAATGGTTGCTTCAAGCTAGTGATCAACCTGAGATATCTAGTGAATTCAGGGCAAGCCTGAGCCATAACAACAATAACAACAACAAAACTAAAATTAAAAACCTACATAACCCAAACCATCCACATTAACACACACACACACACACACACACACACACACACACACACACACACACACACACACACTCTACACACTCTAAACTTTACTTTTTACTCTTCTGGCTCAGAGAATCATTAATTTAAATCTACTTCTTTGTCATTTATGAGTTATTGTTCTCAATATGACCAGAATTTTAAAATCATAGCAATGTTTTCTTCTACAAAGATGTTATTCATAGTGTCTTAGTATATTACATCTTCAAGCACAAATAATGTATTTCATGTCTGTGGTTTGCACAAACTAGGACACTATGAATAATTTGGGGCAATTATATTTTGCATTGCCTTTAATGTATTAACTTCACAGTTATTCATGATATAAACTAGTAAATCTCTAACAACAATAAAAATGGTTTAATGGCTTAAATTAGATACCAAAAAATCTTATTAATTTTGATGCCTTCATGAAAACTGTTTGCCACAAAGCATATTAAAGACGCTTAGAAGCATGAAGTACTTTGATAAAACAGAAATAGAAGAAACTCTGTTTATTTCAGCTTTCTTAATACTGGCCTATAATAGAATCTTCCACTAAGAACTTACATATGCATCCTTCCATTTTAGGTAAAATGGTGACTAGAATCAAAATACATGTTTTCTATGGATTTTAAAAAATATATATTTTCTAGGGATGTTAAGAAGATTTCCTTACAGTCTCATAGGCACCTGAACTTGAAGATCTTTTTTTGTTTACATATGCTGTATCTAATATCTTCTTTTTAGATAACGTTATTTTTAGATGTCTAATATCTTCTTTTTAGAAAATGTTATTTTAGTAACCTTTTCCACATTGCAGAGACAGATGCTCTATTATGGTACTATAATGATCTATTTGCATATAAGCAACAAGCAGACCTCATATTTGTTACACCTATTAAGTAGTTGATCATCTAAGTCAACACCTATGGGTTACGGTACATGATTTATATGTAAATAATATTGAGTCTTCTCAAATTTACTTTTCATCTTTGAAATAACCATGGAGCTTAACACCATAGGAAAGCACAGAAATGAATGACTATTTCCAAGTGAGGAACATAAGGATTCATGACAGAATTGGAGAATTATCCCGATTTGGTACTATAATCTCACACCATGGCTTGAAGGAGGTTTAAAATTTTTAAACCCATCCTGAAAATGTACTACAGGAGTGACATGAATATATCCAAGTTAATATAAAAGTATCACTGATACTTCCAATCAAATGCCAACAGTTCTATTCAGTGAGTAATTGGCACATACTGGGAAATTGTGGTGTACCTGCTCTTCTCTTTGATTAAAAATTAGGGGTATGCATTAACGGTGTGGACACAGAAACAGTTTACATGAAATAGGTAAACTATTCACATTCTGTTAACGAAGGTTAAAACCCAAGTACTAGTTCAGAATTTTCTTTTTTCCCTATTACATTAAACGCTTGTGCCTTAAAGTATGTAGTGATGAGTCTAGCTGAGTGAGAACCTTGTTATGATAGGAAACTCATAGCTTAGCCTTCACTGTAGTATCCGTATGTTGTATGACACTAACACAGGTTTTGTGTGGCATTTAAATTAAACCAACTATATCTGTCCCCAAGCACTGTGGAAAAGGGTGGTTTACAATGGAGCTGGATATAAATTAATGTCCTCCTTGAACTCAGCTCATAATACTATCCAACAGGTACAATTTTTCTGGAAATGTATTAAACATAACATAGTTTGTCATATCCTACTGTTGCTATATTTTCTATACCTTGTCGTTGCTGCTTATCTCCCAAAGCCTCAAAATGGGAGGAGATCCAGGCTAACATTCCTCCATTATCATCTCATGTTCACTCATCGCACTTGTTAAAAGAAAGAGCTGCAAATCTTAGCCATTCTCTTTGAAGCGTGTTACTGAAGAAAATGTTTACTTAATTTCCCAGTATGTTCCTTCCAGCTTGTTCTCATCTTGACAGTCCACTCTTCTTCACAAGTTTTCACTAACTTACACTCTAGTAATTCATTACAGACCTTTACCTGTTGAATTCCTTGCCTCTTTCTAGAACTATATGCCACATAGCAGAACACAGGAATATTTACAATGGTATAATAGTTTTGCAAGCAAAGACATAACAAAAGTTGCAAGCAAAAATCCCACCCATGCTAGAGACAATAAAAATAAATGACATTAAAAAGAAAATATCTATCTTTTCTGAAATTTGTTTCACTCTAAATTGTTGTAGGACACACTGTTTCGATGCCTAGCTGCTGTTAATTAGATCAGCACAGGCGCTGGAGCTTTGGTTTTCCTTTTGAGTGTTGCCACCAGCTGCAAAACATCCATTTCCTCATAATTGATTCTCAAGTTTATTTGCAATGTTCCATGAGGCATAGCCTACTGAAATGACTCATCATGTTTATGGGAACAACATAAGAATAAAGGTTATGTTTGAATGGTTTTGCCATATTAAATTTAGACTAAAAACATGGTTTCTTGGAAGTTATTTTAAGCCAGCTTTTAAATATACAAATTTAATTAGATTTCAATTTGAAAATCACTTTCCTTTATGAGAAGTAGTCAGTTCCAAAACTGTTAAAAGGAGGGCCTACTTAAGGTAATGCCTGGTCTAGATCTTATGAATAAAAAAAAAAAAATAAATTAAAGTCTACCTTCACTTTCAGGAGCATCTTGTAGTTCTGAGATTTGAAGTCTGTGTCTTTGCCTTTTTAAAAGTGGGATGTGTATTGAATTCAGATTCCACAGCAGAAGAGTATTTTATAACTTGTAGCTGTATATGTGTGTTTAGAAACAAATGACTACCTTCAAAACTTCCCAAGAGTCCCATTGCTGGTGTTGACTTTAGAAAGACGTACATCATTATTCTGTGATCACTCATTTAAAGGAAATTATCATTTAACTGCCAACTATTATTTATTTACTCATTAGTATATGCTAGAGATTACATGTTACAAATCCACAGTCAACTGTGTGTATGTGCATGCATGTGTGCATGAGGCGTATGTAAGACAGTGTCAGAAGTCTTGTTTATTACTCTTCACCATATTACCGTTAGAGAAATCTCTCACTCCACCGAGAGCTCAGCATATTAGCTACAATGGCTGTTCCATAAGTCCCTGGGATCTGTCTGTCTCTGATGAAACGGTTATCCAGATTTTATGTGGAATCTGCATAGAGGTTCTGATCCTGGTCAGTCAGTGAATTCTCTTATCCACTATGCAATCTCCCCTACCCCTTAACTGCCACATTTTTTTCCTTTTCCATTTTTTATTAGGTATTTAGCTCATTTACATTTCCAATGCTATACCAAAAGTCCCCCATACCCACCCACCACCACTCCCCTACACACCCACTCCCCCTTTTTGGCCCTGGCGTTCCCCTGTACTGGGGCATATAAAGTTTGCGTGTCCAATGGGCCTCTCTTTCCAGTGATGGCCGACTAGGCCATCTTTTGATACATATGCAGCTAGAGTCAAGAGCTCCGGGGTACTGGTTAGTTCATAATGTTGTTCCACCTATAGGGTTGCAGATCCCTTTAGCTCCTTGGGTTCTTTCTCTAGCTCCTCCATTGGGAGCCCTGTGATCCATCCATTAGCTGACTGTGAGCATCCGCCACATTTTAATAGAGGGGATTTCTTCCCTAGAGACATTGAGTGGTTACAGAAATTGAAATCTGTGTGTTTAATTTGGTAAAGTAAGGTTTATATTGTCTTCAATTTAAGTAGTGGAATAATATTTTGTGATTGGCATTTGTAAATTAATGCTGAGAAGCAAACTACAAAATTACATGAGAAAAATAAAAGGATTCTAAGCTTGTGCTTATCCATAACCCTCATGGAATATAAAATACTAACATATAGAAGCAAATCCACACAAGGAATATTTGAATTGTCAATATTCTAATCAGCATAAAATCTAGTAATTTATTTTAAATGTTTTCCTTGTGTTTACAAATTGATGAATAAAAATTGCCTAGAAACTGGTACAAAATTATATCAAGGGTCATAAGAAAAACCAATCTCCAAAATGTATCATCAAACAATGTAAGAGTTTTTAAGTTCTTTTGTAAGGTCTTTCTCAACTGTTCCTTCCTTTAGGTCCCCTTTCTTTTAGAGAACATCTTCACTTTGGAACTATGGAAATAAGATTTACAACTCAAATACTTACTTTCTTCCTGTCTCTTTATTTGGCCTAAACTCTGATTTCAAATATGTAAATAGCTGTTGGATCATTTCTGAGGGATGCTAAAGAGACACTTTGCAGCCAAAGAGAACTACTGAGTGATTTGAATGGAGTAGTGCCTTGAGAATGAGTGTTCTTTTAAAATATTATAATTATAATGGGTCTTTGAATGGAAGATGGTAAAGATACTCTTGAGAATGTCTTAATTTACTTGGTGGATACTCAGGTCCAAGACAACAAGATTTTGTGTAAGACTAAGAAATTATAAAGTAAAGGAAAAGCTGGGGATGTGTCAGAAGAGATGTATGTGTTATCTTTTGTGGAAAGCAAAGGAAGAAAAATAGATGCTATAAAGAGTGATAAGATTTGAGGAAAGAAAGATATGATGGAAGGATATTTATTTATTACACAAGAATTTATTTTGGATAAAATATAACTGTACTAGCTTATGTCTTACAAATTTCATCTCACTTACTGGGCATTGGTAAGAAGACTGAGAAACATCCTTTGTATTAATTTCTGACTCAATCGTGAGTTCATGGGAGCTAAATAGATGAGTAAATTACTCACAATCCTTCAGCTAAGAATATACATTTAAATTTTTGGCTACTGGATTACAATTCTATTAGCTACACCGTGCTGGGTATTTCAATTTCAGGGAAGATCTTGGAAGATGCCCAGACATAGTGATTTGAGAATAGTATTAGGACTTGGGAGGGGTAAATTACTATGTGAGTCAGCAAACTTAAATCCTTAGTGACAGGAATGAACACTGAACTTCAGCTCTCCAGGAAGAGAGATTCTATTCTTCTAGAGGGAAAAAAAAAAAAAAAGCAGAGCATACAAAAATCATTGCTACTGGCACGTTTACTAATAAAGCTGCCTTCATTTGTTTGGCTAACCCCTGAACTCCTTTGACACCATGCTTTTATTGTAATAATGGGAGATGGAAGTGACATTCAGCTCATGCTATCATTAGCTGAAACCTGATGACCACGATTAACATGGCACTTCTGTGCAACTCTGCACATGTTTGTGGCCTCACTGCAAAAGGAAAGAACACAGACATTGCTGTAGTCTCAAAGTCACCAACCAAAATGATACCCACTTGATTTTTGTCTCTTTTCTGGAAAAGCAAACATCTGTTGATATTAAAAGACAGCTGTGGCTCTGTGGCTTAGTGTGAGTTCTCTTTTGGAGTGTAATGTTTATGATTTATTGGACTGTTTTGCTAAATACTTTCTTCTTTGCTGGTCATTAATGCTCCTGTTTCTGGGTTCTATGGTCCTTAGATTACAATACCAAAAAAGTTCAGTTGGCTTCGCAGATTCAGGCTCATAAGTACACTTAGGATTCCGATATTTTTCTTTTATTGAAAATTAATTTGATGTTCATTTAATATATTCTGATTATTGTTTCCTGTCTTTCCACCTCCCCCCTACCCCAGCTCATCCCTGTCTTACTTCCCATGCAGTCCAGATCTATGCACTTTCTGTCTCTCAGAAAACAAACAGGCTTCTATGGGCTAATAATACAATAAAGTAGAACATAATATGAAAAGATAAGACAAACACAAATACAAAAAAGTAGGGCAAAAATACAGAAGGAAATAAGGCACCAGAAACAGAAATCCACACTGAGACACACTCATTCACACACTCAGGAATCCCATACAAATATAAAATCAGAACCCATCATACATATATACACACACACATATATATACATATATATATATGAACTATTGTGTTCTTATATATATATGTAGATATATACACACTACTAATATATAATATATACTAATATATAGTAGTATGAGTCTATGCTAGTTTAGAATTTACATACAAAGAAATACATTGTTTTAATGCAAATTAACTTATTTTTATGGCCAGGTTATATTAAAATTTTAACTTGGAAGAATATTTTTAAATAAATATATTGATCATCTCAAAGAAAAATTTTAAAGTGTATAAAGTAGGTGAACATAACTTTGGATAGGTTTAAAGGTTCTCAAAAAATGATTTAATAAGTTACACATTATTTTAGGGTTAGTTCCCCTTATAGAGTTGACCATTTGGGGTATATGAGATGTGCTGGTCCAAAAGACATTGGTGTTATAGCCAGAAAAGGCATCATAAATTTAGGAAATAATATTGTAAAATATAAAGTAGACTTTCAGAGGATAAAGGTTTTTTTGTCTTATGATACCAAAATATCTCCCAGAAGAGTAGCTAAAAGAAACTTTAATGCAATTCAAATTTATTGCTCATGTAACAACATATATTAATAGCTTTGAAGAAATTAAAGTAAAAAATTATTCATATATATTTGCAATAAAAGTATAACTTACACTTTTCTCAACTATATATACATATATATAATAGACAAAATTTTATTATCAGATCATTCAGGTGTGATTAAAAGTTACATTGTAACTGATTACTGTTTTGAACTATAATTTGAAATGAAATCCCTGGGCAACTTGGTTTAACAGTTACAACTTAGAATTTGACAGAAAACGAACAGAGGAATTAAAGCAATGTAAATATTTGATGAACCACTTGTGCAGAGCTACCTGCTTTCAAAGCAACAGACATAATATCTTTGCATCAAATTTCCTTAAAACCCATCCTGCCTTTCTCATCCCCTTCAGGCTGCCTTAGTTTTCTTAAAATATTCTAAATTTAATTTTCTTCCTATTTAAAGATCACTCAGCATCAACATCTTCCTATATATTTGTCTTTACATCTTATTTGAATATTAATATGTCCTCCGTAATTTCAAGTACTAATTCACTCATTATGTATTTATTCATAGACAATCTTACCTCGTCTCAGTTGCTGACACTTGCTCCTGAAATCAGATGACAGGCTTCCAGGCCACTCCAGAAAGCCACTTCATTAATCAAATACACTGTCACCTGCAGCGCTGCATTAGGATCCTTACAGTAAAGATGCTTAGCTTCCTCTAAGGATGTCAAAGCTTCCATTGAGTCCAAATATCGGCTAAATGTTCTCCTAGAAGACCATAACATGTCTTCATTACCATTGTGTTTTTATTGTGTGTCTGCAGATCTGTTACATACTGACTTCTTTCACTCAAGTATATATTACACCGTAAGAAAATTATCTCCATATCCCCTGCCCTGCCTTTTCTCACTTCTGTCTCTTACTAGCTCTCTTTGTTTCCCTTAGCTTCTACTTTAAAGTAATATATACTATTTATACATGGATTTAGGGATCTTGAAAAAGTCTATAAATACAAATGAGTGAAAGCATACACATTTATCTTTCTGAGCCTAGCTTAACTCTCAATATGACTGTATACATATATATATATATATATATATATATATACATATATATGCATGTATATTTTTTTCTCAAAGAGGACTCAAGTGCTTGCAAGAAACTGACTCTTCCATATCCTTGGTCACAGAGTTTGATGTTATATCTTTTAGGGTTTTTAATGATTAGATCAATTATTGTTAGCCTCAAATTATCTTCTGATTTCTCCTGCTCCAAAATATATCCTGTAAGACTCAGTGCAAGATACTATTATCATATTCTGTAGGCTAGTTGCTTACAATACAAGTACTAATTTCTTGCAGTCATAAAGGCTGGGAAGTCCAAGATCAATGTATCCACGGGTTCAGTTTTTGCTGAAAATGTTCTTCTGCCTTACAGCAGATAACCTCCTCTCTCATAAAAAAGAGAGAAAACTTGGCTCGCTCTTCTCCTTCTAATGAAGATATTAATCTCAGTTTTTGGTTTCTGTCTTTGTTGTTATGAAGTTTAATCCCTACTAAAAGCATTAATTCTTTTCAAGATGGCATTGTGGGTTAAAATTCCCACACATAAAAGGAGGTGAGGTGGAAGTTCGGTGTATAGTACATCCTCTGTTTGCCATGTCCTTGATAAGCATCAATATTTACAAATGGCTATTTGTTATTGTTAGTTGGATTTTAAATGTCTGGACAGATACTCCAGCTTATCCATGCATGTATCTCTGGTTACCTTTACAGCTATGAGCAGTTATTGAGAACTATGGCTGGATTCATAGATTCTGAATATGATGGCTTTCTTATAAGTGCTAAAAGGTAAAGGACTAGGCCACGTGGAAGAAATACATACCAGAGACAATCTGTCATAATCCACTTCCTTAACCTATATTTTCATGTTTCCCAGATGTTATTGGTGACAAGCTCTTTTCCCCAAAGCACCACTAGTGACAATGGTTAACACATCTGAAATTAGAAAAAATAAATATTTCACCTTTTAAAATGCTATTTGTGGCCATCCTCCAAATGACACAAAGGTGTGACCAGCACTTGGTTTAATACTGTTGTTCTAATTAAATAATTATGTGGCTGTTAAGAGTAGAATGACATAAACTTGGAAAATATCTGGTGGTATGGACTTAAGAAGCATATGAAAAGCAGAGACAACTCTGAAGTGTGTGTGGAAGACTAGACTGTGTTGCATCACGATGGTCTTTTTTTTTTCAATTTTTTTTAATTAGGTATTTTCCTCATTTACATTTTCAATGCTATCCCAAAGGTCCCCCATACCCACCCCCCCAATCCCCTACCCACCCACTCCCCCTTTTTGGCCCTGGCATTCCCCTGTACTGGGGCATATAAAGTTTGCAAGTCCAATGGACCTCTCTTTCCAGTGATGGCCGACTAGGCCATCTTTTGATACATATGCAGCTAAAGACAAGAGCTCCCAGGTACTGGTTAGTTCATATTGTTGTTCCACCTATAGGGTTGCAGTTCCCTTTAGCTCCTTGGGTAATTTCTCTAGCTCCTCCATTAGGGGCCGTGTGACCCATCCAATAGCTGACTGTGATCATCCACTTCTGTGTTTGCTAGGCCCCGGCATAGTCTCACAAGAGAGAGCTATAACTGGGTCCTTTCAGCGAAATCTTGCTAGTGTATGCAATGGTGTCAGCATTTGGAAGCTGATTATGGGATGGATCCCTTCATATGGCAGTCACTAGATGGTCCATCCTTTCGTCACAGCTCCAAATTTTGTCTCTGTAACTCCTTCTATGGGTGTTTTGTTCCCATTTCTAAGAAAGGGTAAAGTGTCCACACTTTGGTCTTCATTCTTCTTGAATTTCATGCGTTTGGCAAGTTGTATCTTATATCTTGGGTATCCTAAGTTTCTGGGCTATTATCCACTTATCAGTGAGTACATATTGTGTGAGTTCCTTTGTGAATGGGTTACTTCACTCAGGATGATACGCTCCAGGTCCATCCATTTGCCTAGGAATTTCATAAATTCATTTTTTTAATAGCTGAGTAGTATTCCATTGTGTAAATGTACCACATTTTCTGTATCCATTCCTCTGTTGAGGGGCATCTGGGTTCTTTCCAGCTTCTGGCTATTATAAACAAGGCTGCTATGAACATAGTGGAGCATGTGTTCTTCTTACCGGTTGGGACATCTTCTGGATATATGCCCAGGAGAGGTATTGCTGGATCCTCCGGTAGTACTATGTCCAATTTTCTGAGGAACCACCAGACTGATTTCCAGAGTGGTTGTACAAGTTTGCAATCCCACCAACAATGGAGGAGTGTTCCCCTTTCTCCACATCCTCGCCAGCATCTGCTGTCACCTGAGTTATCGATCTTAGCCATTCTGACTGGAGTGAAGTGGAATCTCAGTGTTGTTTTGATTTGCATTTCCCTGATGATTAAGGATGTTGAACATTTTTTCAGGTGTTTCTCTGCCATTCGGTATTCCTCAGGTGAGAATTCTTTGTTCAGCTCTGAGCCCCATTTTTTAATGGGGTTATTTGATTTTCTGGAGTCCACCTTCTTGAGTTCTTTATATATATTGGATATTAGTCCCCTATCCGATTTGGGATAGGTAAAGATCCTTTCCCAATCTGTTGGTGGCCTTTTTGTCTTATTTACGGTGTCTTTTGCTTTGCAGAAGCTTTGCAATTTTATGAGGTCCCATTTATCGATTGTTCATCTTACAGCACAAGCCATTGCTATACTATTCAGGAATTTTTCCCCTGTACCCATATCTTCGAGGCTTTTCCCTACTTTCTCCTCTATAAGTTTCAGTGTCTCTGGTTTTATGTGGAGTTCCTTAATCCACTTAGATTTGACCTTAGTACAAGGAGATAGAAATGGATCAATTCGCATTCTTCTACATGATAACCACCAGTTGTGCCAGCACCATTTGTTGAAAATGCTGTCTTTTTTCCACTGGATGGTTTTAGCTCCCTTGTCAAAGATCAAGTGACTATAGGTGTGTGGGTTCATCTCTGGGTCTTCAATTCTGTTCCATTGGTCTACTTGTCTGTCACTATACCAGTACCATGCAGTTTTGATCACAATTGCTCTGTAGTACAGTTTTAGGTCCGGCATGGTTATTCCACCAGAGGTTCTTTTATCCTTGAGAAGAGTTTTTGCTATCCTCGGTTTTTTGTTATTCCAGATGAATCTGCCTATTGCCCTTTCTAATTTGTTGAAGAATTGAGTTGGAATTTTGATGGGGATTGCATTGAATCTGTAGATTGCTTTTGGCAAGATAAAAGCAATCTACAGCAAACCAATAGCCAACATCAAATAAATGGTGAGAAGCTGGAAGCAATCCCACTAAAATCAGGGACTAGATAAGGCTGTCCACTCTCGCCCTACCTATTCAACATTGTACTTGAAGTCCTAGCCAGAGCAATTAGACAACAAAAGGAGATCAAGGGGATACAAATTGGAAAGGAAGAAGTCAAAATATCACTTTTTGCAGATGATATGATAGTATATATAAGTGACCCTAAAAATTCCACCAGATAACTCCTAAGCCTGATCAACAGCTTCAATGAAGTAGCTGGATATAAAATTAACTCACACAAGTCAATGGCCTTTCTATATACAAAGGATAAACAGGCTGAGAAAGAAATTAGGGAAACAACACCCTTCTCAATAAGTCACAAATAATATAAAATACCATGGCGTGACTCTAACTATGGAAGTGAAAGGTCTGTATGATAAGAACTTCAAGTCTCTAAAGAAAGAAATTAAAGAAGATCTCAGAAGATGGAAAGATCTCCCATGCTCATGGATTGGCAGGATCAACATTGTAAAAATGGCTATCTTGCCAAAAGCAATCTACAGATTCAATGCAATCCCCATCAAAATTCCAACTCAATTCTTCAACGATGGTCTTAACAAAAATATCATATATGGACTAGATACCTTCTGGTTGATAATGCATTCACCTTCTCTTTAGAGCGAGATTTTGAGTGGTGCTGAGTTAAAAAGTGAAAGACATATTTTTGTAGAGAAAAGTGTAAAGCAGCTTAACATTTGAGCTCTGGCTTGCCTGTTGTTGGCTCTATTTGACCAGACTCACTGGGAGATTAAAAGGATATAATAGAGAAGAGATGGTGTCTTGGTGTGTCATTGCTCTGAAGACACACCATGACCAAGGCAACTCTTATAAGGGACAACATTTGATTGGGGCTGGCTTACAGATTCAGTACATTATCAGTGCAGGTGCATGGCAGCATCTAAGCAGGCATGGTGCTGCAGGAGCTGAGAGATCTACCTTTTGTTTGGAAGACAGCCAGGAGGAGGGTCTCATTGCCCACCCCCATAGTGACATACTTCCTCCAACAAAGCCACATTTACTCCAACAAGGCCACACCTTCTAATAGTGTCACTTCCTGGGCCCAGGACATCCAAACCACCACACTCCCTAGCCCCCATAGGCTTGTTCAAACACATGAGCCTGTGGGGACTACATCTAGTTATAACATAATACAAAATACATGCAGTTGAACTTCAAAAGTCCCATAGTCTCAACAATGTTAAAAGTCCAAAGTTCAAAGTCGCTTTTGACATTTATTCAATCACTTAATTGCTATTCTCTCTAAAATCAAAAAAGAATATCACATATCTTCTACATCAAAGGATATACATTATTTTTCCAAAATGCCATAGTATGGAAATATTGGACCAACGCAAGACCAAAAATCCAGCTTGGCAATCACCAAACCCTTCTTCTCCATATCTGATGTTAAATCACTCATACTATCTCCAACTCCTTTCATCTTTATTTACTGCAACAAACTTCTTTCACTTGAGGCTGTTTCCACTCCATTAGATGCTTTCCTCAGCAGGTTTCTCACAGCTCTGACAACTCTAGCATCTTATGTTATCCAAGGTAATTTTACACCTTCTTGTTCCAATGTCTGGGATCCACATGTGATCTTCTGGGCTTCTCCAAAGGGCTTGGGACACTTCTCCATCTCTGCCCTCTGTAGCACTCTACGGATGCTTCTGCTGACTACTCCACTGCTGCTGCTGTTCTTGGTGGTCATCCAGTGGTACTGGCATCTCCAAATTTTTGGAGTTTTCTGCTGCAACTAGAATTCACCAATACCCTCACATAGGCTCTCTTCATAGTGCCAAGCTGAAACTTCTTTGCCTGATCCCCTTCAGTCCCTCAGTTGCAGGACTATCACTGCAGCTGAGTCTGCACCTACACCAACGGCTCTCCCTAGCCTCTCACAGTTCCAATCCTCAGCTGCTCTCCATGACCCCTTATTGTCTTCAAAACTGGTACCACTTGGCTGATTCTTACACATTAACAAGTCCAGCTGAAGCACAAGATACAACCTTGGCTGTCTCTGGAGCACAGCTTCTTTCTGCTCTCAGAAAATGCTTCCCAGAAGATTTCACCTTAGTGATGCTGGTCTCTTTGTAATCATGGCTAATTTTTTAGCTCCAGCTAAACAGCATCATTAATTTTTCAAGTAGTCTCCTTCTACACTTGATCCTAAAGCCAGAGCCATGTGGCCAAACATAGTGAGTTCTGCTGCTTATTGGAAATGCAACATGTCCTCTTGTTTTATTGCATTATTATAAATTATCTGTTTTCCAACTCCTTTATTGCCTAAGCTTGGCTGTCCTGGAGATTGCTCTGTAAATTGACCTTGAACTCAGAGACCTGCATGTCTCTCTCTCTTGAATGCTAGGATTAAAGTTGTGTACTACCATGCCTGAACCTTGCTATTCTTTTGTACTTTTCTTTTCCTAAGCTTGCTAATCTTCATCAAAATGTTCTTCATGAGAATAAGCAAGAGTACAAAGTCTGTGCTGGGCTTTTCTGAGATTTCCTTTGTCAGTGCAATTAACTGACATTTCTTTACCTTAGCCTCAGGTGGACTCTTCAGAAAGGGCAAAAGCAGTCATGTTCTTCACCAAAATATTACAAGAACAGTCTCTAGGCCACATACTAAAATTCTTCACCTCTTAACCTCTTGAGCCAGCAGGCTTACACAGTTCAAATCACCCTCAGCACTACCATCTTCCATATTCCTACTAGGAATACTGATTAAGCCCCACTTAAAGCATTCTACTGCTTTTAAAGTTAAGGGATCCACATTTGTTGTAAGGGACAACATTTAATTAGGGCTGGCTTATAAGTTCAGAGGTTCAGTCTATTATCATCAAGATGGGAGCATGGCAAAAAAGGAAAGATGCTTTGTGCCCATTTCAAGAACCTGTAATAGCACACTCATTTTATGCCCCACATTTGAAGCATTTACCCCAGAGAAGACAGAAATGCATAGGTACATATCTTCTATAAGACTGCCTATAGCAGTATAGTTTTCTGTATCAACTGCCCTCTAGCTCAGAGGACACACTGTTTGGTCCAAGAAGGCATGGACTGTAGCAGAATATGTGGACAACTTTGATATCATATATGTGATGTTAGTTTTGGAGACATGAAGCATCCATGAATTATAGAAGCAATGAGACTCCGACCCACATTTCAGAGGAAGGCATGGGAGACCAATTTATGCGTAGTTGGGTCATTTTTCAACAATCAGCCTCTTTAGAGATCAGTGCATTAACCTGGGAAAGTGAAGCAAGCAGTGAACTAGAGGCCACATTCCATCCAGATTTCTCTATAGGATCCAGAATGCTTTCATACTTTATGGTAAGTATTTCTAGTTTATGCCACTCAGTTATATTCTAGACAACATCATGGGTGATAAAGTTCCCATTCCCCTGTTCCTCCTTTTGGTAGAATTTCTTTCCTTTCTATGATTTTATATTTTAGTTACAACTATCAAAAAGTAAGTAAATTTTATTTTCATCCTAATAATCTCCCTGGAAAGTTCGATTCAATTTCTAAAGCTGGGTAAATGACTTCTAGAACTACAAGTTTAGAGTTGGTAAATTGCATAGGGTAATATTCACACCCATATGATCCTTTATTTATTTATTTATTTATTTATTTATTTATTTATTTATTTATTTATTTATTTATTTTATTTTTGTAGTTTTTTACCACTGGCAACAGATATTTAAGGGTCATTGATGGAAAGAACATTTAGATTAAGAATCTGAAAGGCAGAATAGTAGCATTATACTTTTCTTTGTTTCTATAATTTCACATTTAAAAAATGTCCTTGCATTAAAATAATGCAAAAGCAAGGATACAAATGTGGAAAATGTACTAAGTTTCATAGAAGCAGGATTGCAGGAAAGGGAAGCGGGAAGGGGAGTCAGTTAGCCTTGCTGTTTTCTTCAAATTGCTTATTGTTCCAACAGTACTCCTGGAAGCTGAAGGTAATTATATTGGTCTGTAATGCCTAAGATCATCCTATTTCTTTCCTCTTCATAGCTACAGGAATAGCCCTGGCATCTTTACAAATATGTTACTGGAACACTTGGTCAGTATACTGCTAAACCAAGCCCCAACCTGCTGGATGATGTGTGAGGTTAAATTGAACAATGTGTTTGAATTCTTGTGTGTGAATGTGTTTGAATGCTTGGTCCATGGGGAGGGGCATTAATAGTAGATGTGACCTTATTAGTGTAGGTGTGGCCTTGTTGAAGGAAGTATGTGACTGTGGGGGTGGGTACTGAAGTCATAAATCCTCAAGCTTCTTTTGATTTCTTTGTACACATTTCTTTTATAACCTCTCCCATTCTAACTGGTCCCTTTCTGTTACCTTATAATTTCTTGTCACACATACTCCATTTCCCAGTCTTGCTCTGCTCCTCATCACTTCGACCCTTCCTGTAATACATGCACATACATAAATATAACTATATCTTCATCATATGAAAGACCACATGGAATATGAAAATCCACGTGGAATATTGAGTCAAAAATATTTAACATATGTTGTATCATATAAGCTTTGTTTTTCTCATGCACAAAGTACCCTCCACCATTATTAAGCAGATTTTTGGGGGGACGAAGAGATGAATGATAGTATGCAGACAAAGATTTGGACTCCTAAGAGATTTAGCACTTTGGAAAGGTAATTCTTCATGAGTCACTATCAAAGACTAGGTATGCTGGCAGGTCCTGAGTGAAGCCGAGATGCTATTAAGCCTCCTGCATGTGTGGGACAACACTCAGGACAAAAAAAACTTTCCCACCTAAAAAATGTGTTATTTCTGCCAAGAGAGCAAAATTCCCAGTCTAGTAGCCTTAGGTGACTTTGCATCAGTATGAAAATGACTGCTATGCTGCTTTTCGTTTTAACAGAGCAAAGTGGTTTCTTTATTCTATTTCACTCCTCCTGCTTTCTCCTTCCATACCTATTATCATTGTAAATAGAAATTCATATATTAAATTTGCTTATTCTCTAAATCCTAAAACTGTGATAATGGCAATGGCTGACATAACCCTTGGGAAATTTTCAACCAAATGTTTCTTGGTTTTTAATGCCTTCATTATAGCACTGGCAATTTTGTAAAATAAATATTAAGATTTCGTTTATCAAAGTTTGACTATTGTATTATATAAGAAAACATCGATGTGGTATCTTAATTTTCAGTCTCTTTAGATGTAGTTTTCTGTCATCAAGAACAAGTTACTGGCTGATATGAAATTGAGTTTGCCTTCTTTAAATAGTTTGCGCACAATTGTCATTTAGTAAAATAAACTTGGCTCCATTATTTCTTAATGTCTTCCTTAACAAGTATAAGATTAGACCACATCTCACAAATTCCCATTGGGTAGCACTTAAGAATTGAGTGATATTTCTGTCTGCCTAAGTCAAGTAATCCCAAATGTAAGTAATTTACAAGACGGCATCAGGGACTGTTAGAATAGACATATTGCAATATGTCACTGGAAATCAGCATCTTCCCACATGTTTGATCAACAGCCAGATGGAAGCTTTTATCACATTTATTTAATCTGAAATACACATGGTAATTACTGTGGACCTTTGATTCAAGGCCTTATTAGTGTCTCAGGAGAAGTCAGAAAATGAGTTTGTCAGTTGCAGACTGCTGTAGTCATGACCCTCTGGGTAGAATTTACATCTATCATTGCCTAGATGAGAGTGCTGCTCCAGTTCACTTGTACCTCCAGGATGGGGGTAAAACAAAAGCTTAGTTATCCTGTATGAGAGCAGAGTGAGCCCAAAATAGAGTTTCTGCTCTTCTGGAAGTTCTCTCTCCCTTGCATGGCAAATGAGAGTGGACTATAAACTGCACAATTTCTCAAACACTAAATCTAGACAAAATAAAGACTTACTGAAATAAAATGCTCAGAACTTTCTGACCTCCAACAAGGCATTCTGACTTCTTCTACTTATTTTTTTATTATTGGGTATTTATTTCATTTACATTTCCAATGCTACCCCCAAAGTCCCCCACCCCCACCCCCACCCACACTCACTCCCCCACCCACCCACTCCTACCTCTTGGCCCTGGCATTCCCCTGAACTGAGGAATATAAAGTCTACACAACCAATGGGCCTCTCTTTCCACTGATGGCCGACTGGGCCATCTTCTGATACATATGCAGCTAGACACACGAGCTCTGGTGGGGGGTGGGGGGCAGGGGGTACTGGTTAGTTCATATTGTTGTTTCACCTATAGGGTAGCAGATCCCCCCAGCTCCCTGGGTACTTCCTCCAGCTCCTCCCTTGGGGGCCCTGTGATCCATCCAATAGCTGACTGTGAGCATCCACTTCTGTGTTTGTGAGGCCCTAGCATAGTCTCACAAGAGACAGCTATATCAGGGTCCTTTCAGCAAAATCTTGCTAGTGTTTGCAATGGTGTCAGCGTTTGGAGGCTGATTATGAGATGGTTCCCCTGGTATGGCAGCCTCTAGATGGTTCATCCTTTCCTCTCAGCTCCAAATTCTGTCTCTGAAGCTCCTTCCATTGGTGCCTTGCCCCCAATTCCAAGAAGGGCCAAAGTATCTACACCTTGGTCTTCGTTCTTCCCGAACTTCATGTGTTTTGAGAATTGTATCTTATATCTTGGGTATTCTAAGTTTCTGGATTAATATCCACTTATCAATGAGTACATATCATGTGAGTTCTTTTGTGATTGAGTTACCTCACTCAGGATGATGCCCTCCAGGTCCATCCATTTGCCTAGGAATTTCATAAATTCATTCTTTTTAATAGCTAAGTAGTACTCCATTGTGTAAATGTACCACATTTTCTGTATCCGTTGCTCTGTTGAGGGGCATCTGGGTTCTTTCCAGCATCTGGCTATTATAAATAAGGCTGCTGTGAACATACTGGAGCATGTGTCCTTCTTACTGGTTGGAACATCTTCTGGATATATGCCCAGGAGAGGTATTGTGGGATCCTCCAGTAGTACTATGTCCAATTTTGGGGGGAACCGCCAGATGATTTCAAGAGTAGTTGTACAAGCTTGCAATCCCACCAACAATGGAGGAGTGTTCCTCTTTCTCCACCTCCACGCCAGCATCTGCTGTCACCTGAATTTTTGATCTTAGCCATTCTGACTGTTATGAGGTGGAATCTCAGGGTTGTTTTAATTTGCATTTCCCTGATGATTAAGGATGTTGAACATTTTTTCAGGTGCTTCTCAGCCATTTAGTATTCCTCAGGTGAGAATTCTTTGTTTAGCTCTGAGCCCCATTTATTAATGGGGTTATTTGATTTTTTGGAGTCCACCTTCTTGAGTTCTTTATTTATATTGGATAATAGTTCCCTATCTGATTTAGGATAGATAAAGATCATTTCCCAATCTGTTGGTGGCCTTTCTGTCTTATTGATGGTGTGTTTTGCCTTACAGAAGCTTTGCAATTTTATGAGGTCCCATTTGTCAATTCTAGATCTTACAGCACAAGCTATTGCAGTTCTATTCACGAATTTTTCCCCTGTGCCCATATCTTCGAGGCTTTTCCCCACTTTCTCCTCTATAAGTTTAAATGTCTGTGTTTTTATGTGGAGTTCTTTAATCCACTTAGATTTGACCTTAGTTCAAGGAGATAGGAATGGATCAATTCGCATTCTTCTACATTTTAACCTCCAGTTGTGCCAGCTCCATTTGTTGACAATGCTGTCTTTTTTGCACTGTGTGGTATTAGCTCCCTTGTCAAAGATCATATGGTCATAGGTGTGTGGGTTAATTTCTGGGTCTTCAATTCTATTCTCCTGGTTTACTTGTCTGTTGCTATACCAGTACCATGCAGTTTTATCACAATTGCTCTGTAGTACAGCTTTAGGTCAGGCATGGTGGTTCCACCAGAGGTTCTTTTATCCTTGAGAAGAGTTTTTGCTATCCTGGGTTTTTAGTTATTCCAGGTGAATTTGAAGATTGCCCTTTCCAATTTGTTGAAGAATTGAGTTGGAATTTTGATGGGGATTGCATTGATACTGTAGATTGCTTTTGGCAAGATCACCATTTTTACTATATTGATCCTGCCAATCCATGAGCTTGGGAGATCTTTCCATCTTCTGAGATCTTCTTTAATTTCTTTCTTTAGAGACTTGAAGTTCTTATCATACAGATCTTTCACTTCCTTAGGTAGAGTCATGCCAAGGTATTTTATATTATCTGTGACCATAGAGAAGGGTGTTGTTGCCCTAATTTCTTTCTCAGCCTGTTTATCCTTTGTGTAGTGAAAGGCCATTGACTTGTTTGAGTTAATTTTATATCCAGATACTTAATTGAAACTGTTTATCAGGTTTAGGAGTTTTCTGGTGGAATTTTTAGGGTCACTTATATACACTATCATATCATCTGCAATAAGTGATATTTTGACTTCTTCCTTTCCAATTTGTATCCCCTTGATCTCCTTTTGTTGTCTAATTGCTCTGGCTAGGACTTCAAGTACAATGTTGAATAGGTAGGCAGAAAGTGGGCAGCCTTGTCTAGTTGCTGGAATTGCTTCCAGCTTCTCACCATTTACTTTGATGTTGGCTACTGGTTTGCTGTAGATTGCTTTTTATCATGTTTAGGTATGGGACTTGAATTCCTGATCTTTCCAAGACTTTTATCATGAATGGGGGTTGGATTTTGTCAATTGCTTTCTCAGCATCTAATGAGATGATCATGTTGTTTTTGTCTTTGAGTATGTTCATATAATGGATTACGTTGATGGATTTCTATATATTAAACCACCCCTCCATCCCTGGAATGAAACCTAGTTGGTCAGGATGGATGATTGTTTTGATGTGTTCTTAGATTCGGTTAGTGAGAATTTTATTATGTATTTTTTGCATCGATATTCATTAGGGAAATTGGTCTGAAGTTCTCTATCTTTGTTGGGTCTTTCTGTGGTTTAGGTATCAGAGTAATTGTGGATTCATAGAATGAATTGGGTAGAGTACATTCTGCTTCTATTTTGTGGAATAGTTTGTGAAGAACTGGAATTAGATCTTCTTTGAAGGTCTGATAGAACTCTGCACTAAACCTGCATGGTCCTGGGCTTATTTTGGTTGGGAGACTATTAATGACTGCTTCTATTTCTTTAGGGGATATAGGACTGTTTAGATCATTAACCTGATCCTGATTTAACTTTGGTACCTGGTATCTGTCTAGAAATTTGTCCATTTCATCCAGGTTCTCCAGTTTTGTTGAGTATAGCCTTTTCTCAGAGGATCTGATAGTGTTTTGGATTTCTTCAGGATCTGTTGTTATGTCTCCCTTTTCATTTCTGATTTTGTTAATTAGGATGCTTTCCCTGTGCCCTCTAGTGAGTATGGCTAAGGGTTTATCGATCTTGTTGTATTTCTCAAAGAACCAGCTCCTTGATTGGTTGATTCATTGAATAGTTCTTCTTGTTTCCACTTGGTTGATTTCGCCCCTGAGTTTGATTATTTCCTGCCGTCTACTCCTCTTGGGTGAATTTGCTTCCTTTTGTTCTAGAGCTTTTAGGTGTGTTGTCAAGCTACTAGTGTGTGCTCTCTCTAGTTTCTTTTGGGAGGCACTCAGAGCTATGAGTTTTCCTCTTAGAAATGCTTTCATTGTGTCCCATAAGTTTGGGTATGTTGTGACTTCATTTTCATTAAACTCTAAGAAGTCCTTAATTTCTTTCTTTATTCCTTCCTTGACCAAGGTGTCATTGAGAAGAGTGTTGTTCAGTTTCCACGTGAATGTTGGCTTTCTATTATTTATGTTGTTATTGAAGATCAGCCTTATTGCATGGTGATCTGATAGGATGCATGGGACAATTTCAATATTTTTGTATCTGTTGAGACCTGTTTTGTGACCAATTGTATGGTCATTTTTGGAGAAGGTACCATGAGGTGCTGAGAAGAAGGTATATCCTTTTGTGTTTGGATAAAATGTTCTGTAGATATCTGTTAGATCCATTTGTTTAATAACTTCTGTTAGTTTCACTATGTCCCTGTTTAGTTTCTGTTTCCATGATCTGTCCATTGATGAAAGTGGTGTGTTGAAGTCCCCCACTTTTATTGTGTGAGGTGCAATGTGTGCTTTGAGCTTTACTAAAGTTTGTTTAATGAATGTGGCTGCCCTTATATTTGGAGCATAGATATTCAGAATTGAGAGTTTGTCTTGGATGATTTTACCTTTGATGAGTATGAAGTGCCCCTCCTTGTCTTTTTTGATGACTTTTGGTTGGAAGTCAATTTTATTAGATATTAGAATGGCTACTGCAGCTTGTTTCTTCAGACCATTTGCTTGGAAAATTGTTTTGCAGCCTTTCACTCTAAGGTAGTGTCTGTCTTTTTCCCTGAGATGGGTTTCTTGTAAGCAGCAGAATGTTGGGTCCTGTTTGTGTAGCCAGTCCGTTAGTCTATGTCTTTTTATTGGGGAGTTGAGTCCATTGATAGTAAGAGATATTAAGGACAAGAAATTGTTGCTTCCTATATTTTTTGTTGTTAAAGTTGACATTCTGTTCTTGTGGCTGTCTTTTTTTACATTTGTTAAAGGATTACTTTCTTGCTTTTTCTAGGATGTGGTTTCTGTCCTTGTATTGGTTTTTTTCTGTTATTATCCTTTGAAGGGCTGGATTCATGGAAAGATAATGTGTGAATTTGGTTTTGTCGTGGAATTCTTTGGTTCTCCATCCAAGGTAATTGAAAGTTTGGCTGGGTATAGTAGCCTGGGCTGGCATTTGTGTTCTCTTATTGTCTGTATCACATCTATCCAGGATCTTCTGGCTTTCATAGTCTCTGGTGAAAAATCTGGTGTAATTCTGATAGGCCTGCCTTTATATTTTACTTGACCCTTTTCCCTTACTGCTTTTAATATTCTATCTTTATTTAGTGCATTTGTTGTTCTGATTATTATGTGTCGGGAGGAATTTCTTTTCTGGTCCAATCTATTTGGAGTTCTGTAGGCTTCTTGTATGTTCATGGGCATCTCTTTCTTTAGGTTTGGGGAGTTTTCTTCTATAATTTTGTTGAAGATATTTGCTGGCCCTTTAAATTGAAAATCTTAGTTCTCATCTATTCCGATTATTCATAGGTTTGGTCTTCTCATTGTGTCCTGGATTTCCTGGATATTTTGAGTTAGGATCTTTTTGCATTTTGCACTGTCTTTGATTGTTGTGCTGATGTTCTCTATGGAATCTTCTGCTCCTGAGATTCTTTCTTTCATCTCTTGTATTCTGTTCCTTATGCTCGCACCTGTGGTTCCAGATTTCTTTCCTAGGTTTTCTATCTCCAGTGTTGCCTCACTTTGGGTTTTCTTTATTGTGTCCACTTCCCTTTTTAGGTCTAGTATGGTTTTGTTCATTTCCATCATCTGTTTGGATGTGTTTTCCTCTTTTTCTTTAAGGACTTGTAATTCTTTAGCAGTGTTCTCCTGTATTTCATTAAGTGAGTTAATAAAGTCCTTCTTGATGTCCTCCACCATCATCATGAGATATGCCTTTAAATCCGGTTCTAGTTTTTCAGGTGTGTTGAGGTACCCAGGACTGGCTGAGGTGGGAGTACTAGGTTCTGATGATGGTGAGTGGTCTTGGTTTTTGTTAGTAAGATTCTTATGTCTGCCTTTCGCCATCTGGTAATCTCTGGAGTCAGTTGTTATAGTTGTCTCTGGTTAGACCTTGTTCCTTTTGCAATTCTGTTAGCCTCTACCAGCAGACATGGGAGACTAGCTCTCTCCTGAGTTTCAGTGGTTAGAGCACTCTCTGCAGGCAAGCTCTCCTTTTGCAGAGAATGTGCACAGATATCTGTTGTTCGGACTTGCCTCCTGGCAGAAGATGAATCCCTGAAACATGGGTGTCCCAGAAGCTGTTAGCTTTTGTAATCCACACTCTCACCTGTGCAGACTAGTCTTGGTGGGATCCGGGAAGGGAGATGGTTCCAGTGGATGCTCTGACAAAGACCTCCCCGATGGGGTGGACACCTCTCCTCTGGCTGGGAAGGTGCCCGGATGCCTGGAGCCTGTGCAGAGTAGTCTTGGCAGGATCCGGGAACCAAGATGTCTCTGGCAGATGTTCCTGCAAAGGCTTCCATGGCCGGGCTGATGCCTCTCCTCTGGCAGATAAGATGCCCAGATATCTGGACGGCAAAAAGGGGTTCTGCCACAGAAGCTCTGTGTCTCCTGCCTGTCCCAGAAGCTGTTAGCTTCTGTAGTGCACACTCTCACCTGTGCAGACTAGTCTTGGCGGGATCCGGGAAGGAAGATGTTAGTGGAAATTACTGGACATAATTTCCTGTGTCAGTGATGGGAAGTAGGAAGATATTGCCAATTCTGTTTTTCAAAATCTTCAAGCTAGGAAAATAATAAAAAGAAAAATATTGAAATAAAATGCCTATTACAAATATACATGAATGCTTGCTAGAGAAGAAAGGGAAGAGAAAGCTTCAATGCACTTGTACAGATGAAGAATGTTAAATTATTACATTTATTTTTTATGTTAATGCTATTTTATTTGGATCATAGCTAAAGGAATGCACACATATGTGTGTTCACGTCAGTATATAGCTGATATATATATATATATATATATATATATATATATATACATATACATATACTTATACATGGATATATTGTTGACAATTTCAAGGGAAATCTAAGCCTTACTGAAAACTAAATATAAGAGGTTTCTAAATCTTAATAGAGCCTGTGAATCATTCCATACTCAAGGAGAGATGGGTTAGCCATTAAGAGTATATATTGCTCTTGCACAGGACATATCTTTACCACTATTCTGGGAAGTTTACCATCTCCTGTTGCTCCATCACTAAGGCATGGGCTCCCTATTATGCCCTCTGTGATCAACAGCACTCACAAGTGCACAGAAAAATAAACACATAATGTAAAAGAAAGTAGATAAAAGTTAATTTTATTAATGAGAAATAGTCAAGTAATAATACATTCTGAAATGACTTCAAATGTTATTACTTGATCAAAATTACATTAGTGGCTATTAATATTGTCCTAATTGAATTGCTTAGGATTTTCCTCTATTTATTAAATAATAAATTAATTAGTTAAAATAATATCCATTAAATTGGATTACATTAAAATTGAAACACTAGTTCAAGAGCATTAAAACGTTCTGCCAATAACATGCATATATTTGTTTGGTTGTTCATTTTATGTCATGTGTCTATGAGAGAGAGAGAGAGAAAGAGAAGGCTAGAGACGGAAAGATAGAGGGGAAAACGAGACAGAGGGAAGGAGAAAGAGAGGGAGGGAAGGAGGGAGGGAGAGAGAAGGAAGGAAGAGGGAGCAAATGGAGAGGGATCAGAGAGAGGGAGTGAGACAGGGATATGGGAGAGGAAGAGATAGGAGAGGGAGAGGTAGAGGGATATGGGAGAGGGAGAGGAAGAGGGAGAGGGGAACACGAAAAAGCACAAACATCTCATGGTGGCTCTGGAGCTTAGAGAACAACTCTCAAGCCAGTACAGACCTACTACCTTGAGTGACTTGGGTATTGAAAAAGTGATTGTTTAGGTATTAATATAAGGAAAAACAGAAAGGTGAAAAATTATAGGGACAGGAATAAATAAGCATCCTAACCCTGGTAGCATGAAAATTAATACACAAGGTGTTCAGTCACAAGTTTTGTGTGATCTTGAATGTTTTAAATTAAGTTTATGTATTTAGGGGATAGGGATACTTCAAAGCATGTATCTGGAAGTAAGAGTACAACTTTAAGAGCTCAGGGCTGTCTTTTCCTGAGTCCTTGTTATCAAACTCGGATGCTCAGGTTTGCTGGTGAGCATGTTGACTTACCTTTAGGGCTATCATTAGCCCCCACTCAACGGGTTATTTGAAGGTATAGATTTTATAACCCTCCTCTTCACAGAGTTTAGTGTTCTACACTGCATTTGTATTGCTAAAGCACAGAAAAGGTAAAGGATTTTTGTCACCAAGATTTTGCAATATTCCTGTGTAACAGGTCTCACATCAAAATGGTTTTACAGCCCTCATTTTATACTAAGAAAATAGTTATGAATATGATGCAGATTTATTTTAATGTTGCCAGTTAACATTTTTATTTGGTATATTATAAGTGGTCTCATTTGGTTATGACCTCTAGCTTCAATATTTGGTCTACAAAGTGCTTTGTAACAAACATTTAAATTAAATTAATAAATTTCATGCATATTAGAAATTTAGATCTAGCATTGCTTAATAGTGATATAAGACAAAATATTAGATGCATCCTTTATAGAAACTTGTAAAGGCAGAATTAATATATTGGCGTGTCTGTGACATTATCAACATTTAATGTCATTTCCCACTAAGAATGAATTTGTTACAGAGTTAAATAGCTGAATTTTGCAAAGTTCTGTCTTTTTAAGCAATTATTTTGTTTTTATTTTATGTCTATGCATGTTCTGTGTGGGTACACACATGCATCTAGTGCATGCCTGGTCCTCAGGGAGGCCAGAAAGAGGAAGTAGATTTTCTGTAACTGAAGTGATCAAAGTGAAGCAACATGCTCTGGATATGTGGCCGTGCTCGTAACCTCTTGGCTATCTCTTCAGCTTCCACATTCTTACTTGTTATTTTATTTAAAAAGTCAGGCACTACTTATTTGTGAAGTATGCAAATTCTTTTTATACTTAAATAGAAAGCATTGCCATAGTAAATATATTACATTTCTTATGAACTTTCATTAGCTTGGACAGTTATGGAGAGTATTATATTCTTACAAATGTGTGTACAACTACTGTTGTTCTAATTAGCATCAGTGTCATTTAAATAACTATATGTTTATTTAAGATTTTAGTGTTAAAGATATTGTAGCTTCTAAGATTATCTAATGTGGTAAATAACTAAATAATATAAGTGAATTTTGATTTCTGAATATTATCTTGACTTCAATTTTACACGCAGAATTTTTGCAGAATTCATGTTATAAACATTATTGTATTTAACAATTCCTTTCTCCATCTTTTAAATAGTTGAGTAAGGGAATGTACTTTATGGATAAGAACATGACTTGTCTTCTTGTATTTCTTACTAATACAATTGCATCAATCCATTTTCATTACAGAACAAAATGCCTGAGGCTGGCTAACATAATACATAATATTTATGACTTGTTCATAATTCTGGAAGTATAAGCTATAGAAGCCCTATCACAGGTGACCTTAGTGTCATCAGATCCCCATATGTACTGTTTCACATGTTAGGAATCTAGGAGCTCACATGGACATGCTGATTTGTCTGTCCTCTGCCCCTTTTTGTTAAAAGCTTCTGGGAGCCAATAATAGTCATTCTTCTTTATACCTTATCTGAACTTCAACACCTTCCAAAGACCCATTTCTAAACTCCTTTGTTAGGTTATATTCCCATCCTATATTCAACTTTTATTTTTTTATTAATCTTTTTATTTGTTTAGATTTCAAATGTTTCCCCTCTTCTTGTCTCCCCTCCATGAGAGCCCAACCTCATCCTTTTTGTCTCTATTAGGGTGCTTTCCACCCTTCACCCACTCCCACCTTACTCTTCTAGTATCCTCCTTCTCTGAAGCAGCAAGACACTATAGGACCAAGTGTCTCTCTTCTCACTAATGGCAGATGAAGCTGTCCTCTGCTATACATGAATCAGAAGCCATGAACCTGCCCATGTATGATCTTAGGTTGGTGGTTTAGTCCCTGGGAGCTCTGATGAGTCAGGTTAGCTGATACTGTTGTTATTCCTATGGGGATGCAATACACTTCACTCCTTTAGTCCTCCCCTAACTCTCCCATTGGGGTCACTGGGCTCAGTCAAATTGTTGGATGTGAGTATCTGCATCTTTGTCACTCAAGTACTGGCAGAGCCTCTCAGGAAAGCTATACTAGGCACCTGTCTGCAAGTTCTTCTTGGCATCAGAAATAGTGCCGGGGCTTGGTGTCTGAGAATGGAATGATCACCTGTAGGGCAGTCCCTAGATGACCTTCCTTCAGCCTCTGCTCTATTTTTGTCCCTGGACTTTTTTTAGACAGGGACAATTCTGGGTTAAAATTTTTGAGATAGGTGTGTGGCCCCATCCCTCCACTGGGGGCCATGTCTATCTACTGGAGGTGGTCTCTTCAAATTCTCTCTCTCTGTTGTCGAATATTTCCACTAATGGCATCCATATTGGGTCCTGAGAGCATCTCACATCCCTTGCATCTGGGACTTTCTATTGTTTCCCAAGTTCCCCACCCCCAATGTTACCTAACTCTACTTGCTCTCCTGGCCCTCTGGACTTCTCTCCTATCTCATTCCATAATGATGCTGTCTCCCCTTTTCCTCCCTCTCCCACCCAGATTCCTCCATCCCTCTACCTCCCTGGATGGTTTTATTCCCCCATTCTAAGTGGGTTGGAAGCATCCACACTTTGGCCTTCCTTCTTATTATGCTTCATATGGTCTTCGAGTTGTATTTTTGGTATTCTGAGATTTGGGGCTAATATCCACTTATCAGTGAGTATATACTGTGTGTGTTCTTTTGTGACTGGGTTATCTCACTCATGATATTTTCTAGTTCCATCTATTTGGTTGAGAACTTCATGAAGTCATTGTTTTTAATACCTGAGTAGTACTCCATTATATAAATGTACCACAATTTCTGTATCCATTCCTCTGTTGAGGGACAACTGGGTTCTTTACAGCTTCTGGCTATTATAAATAAGGCTGTTATAAATATATTTGAGCAGGTGTCTTTATTATATGTTCAAGCATCTTTTGGTTATATGCCCAAGAGTTTTATAGCTGGGTCTTCAGGTATTACTATGTTCAATTTTGTGAGGAAACACTAGATTGATTTCCCAAGTGGTTGTACCAGCTTGGCATTCCACCAACAATCGAGGAGTGTTCCTCTTTCTCCACATCCTCGCCAGCATCTGCTGTCACCTGAGTTTTTGACCTTAGCCATCCTGACTGGTGTGAGGTGGAAAGTCCTGGTTGTTTTGATTTGCACTTCCCTGGTGACTAAGAATGTTGAATATTTCTGTAGGTTCTTCTTCGCTGTTTCAGATTACTCAGTTGAGAAGTCTTTCTTTAGCTCTGCACTCCATTTTTAATTGGGTTATTTGGTTCTCTGGATTCTAACTTCTTAAGTTCTTTGTATATATTAAATACTAGCCCTCTATCTGATGTAGGGTTGATAAAGATTTTTTCCCAATCTGTAGGTTGCCATTTTGTTCTATTGACAATGTCCTTTGCCTTATAGTAGCTTTTCAGTTTCATGAGGTCCCATTTTTCAATTGTTGATCTTAGAGCCTGAGCCATTGGTGTTCTGTTCGAGAAATTTTCCCCCATGCCAATGTATTCAAGGCTCTTTCTCAATTTCTCTTCTATTAGATTAAGCATATCTGGTTTGATGGGGTTTTTATCTTGATCCACTTGGTCTTGAACTTTATACAATGAGATATAAATGAATCAAGTTATATTCTTTTACATTCAGACTGCTAGTTAAACCAGTACCATTTGTTGAAAATGCTTGCTTTTTTCTATTGGATGGTTTTGGCTTCTTTGTCAAAGATCAAGTGACCATAGGTGTGTGGGTTTATTTCTGTGTCCTCAATACTATTCCATTGATCTAGCCACCTGTTTCTGTACTAATACCATGAAACTTTTTATCACTAATGATCTGTAGTGCAGCTTGAGGTCAGGTATGGTGATTCCCCCAGAAGTTCTTTTATTATTGAGAAGATGAAAAGATTTCCCATGCTCATTGATCAGTAGAATTAACACAGTAAAAATGGCCATCTTACCAGAAGCAATCTACACATTCATTGCAATTTCCATCAAAACTCCAACTCAGTTCTTCACAGAAATAGAAAGAGCAATTCTTAACTTCCCATCCTTTATTAACAACTGAATTTGGGGAAATGAACTAGTATCTAACTACTTGGACCCAATCCATACCAATAATATGTGAAATTATTAGGTGTATTGGACAACTTACTAAGAGAATATACTTTGTGGATTTCAGAATAGTTTGTCAAGGGAAATTCAGACAAACTTGCTATTTTGGTGTTCTGTTGTAACTTCTTCAGTGAATCTCAGAGGTAACACAGTGCATAGATGAGCTCCCAGTCTGAGGAAGGAAATCTCCTTTGGGATATTCTGTTATTTGCTAGTGAAGCAGTTAAATTTCAATGCAAAGTAAACTGCCTATCCTGGTAATAATGTTCCCTCCTATAAAAAAATAAGCTTATTCCCACTCAATTCAGTTTAAGTGAGATTTGAGTTTTTGTTTTGTTTTGTTTTAATTTGTTTTGTTGTGTTTTTAAGGCACGGTCTCCCTATATAACTCTGGCTGGCCTAAAACTCACCATGTAGACCTGTTTTGCCTCAAACTCAGAGCAAGCCTGCCTCTGCCTCTGCCTCCTCTGCCTCTGCCTCTGCCTCTGCCTCTGCCTCTGCTTCTGCCTTCTGCGCTGTATTCAAAGGTATATCTCATCAGACTGGTCAGCTTCAAATTTTAATTTGTGAAATTCTACCCTAATACATCAAAATAGAACCAATTGCTATTTGCTTATATATCTACAAAATTATCTATTAAGCTAGAAAAGACATAATGTATTTACTATAGTTTGATTGATATTTGCAAAAGTTTCTATTCTTTTAACAACTCCATTTATTTCAGAGAATTTTGTACATGTATAGAATGAATTTTGAACATATCTATCTCTGACTCCATGTTCAACACCCTCCCCAGGAGCTTACTAGTAACAGCCTTCTCCCAGCCTCATGTCCTCTTTTAATTGTATAATGAGTCAAGCAAGTACTGTCCTTATGGACTTATGTGCAGGGTCACATACAGAAGCATGAACAATCTAAATGGAACCACTTCAATTGATAAAGATAATATGACTATTAAATACATACTATCATTTTTATAGAACATGTGTTCAATGGCACTTGGGATATACTACTTTAACTGACCCCTCATATGAGTCACACATGAATTTCTTGTGATACATTCTACTATTCTATTTCATGTATATACAAATGGAGGGAAAAAGACATTACTTAATTTATCGGGTGGACAGCTGGCATAAAGAAGACTGATCAGGACAGTATGACAGAAATTTACTTTTTATTCGAAGAATATTCTACAGATTAAAAAAAGTTTTAACATTTTTTAATTAAAGCATTAATATTAAAATAATCAAAACTGCACATCATGTGTACATCTCTCCATAATGGTACATAACATATATATATCAAAATCAATCTAAAGATTTAATGCAATCCCCATCAAAATTCCGACTCAATTCTTCAGAGTTAGAAAGAGAAATTTACAACTTCATCTGGAATAACATTAAACCTAGGAGAGCAAAAACTCTTCTCAACAATAAAAGAACCTCTGGCGGAATTACCATCCCTGACCTCAAGCTGTACTACAGAGCAATTGTGATGAAAACTGTATGGTACTGGTACAATGACAGACAGGTAGATCAATGGAATAGAACTGAAGACCCAGACATGAACCCACACATCTATGGTCACTTGATCTTTGACAAAGGAGTTAAAACCATCCAGTGGAAAAAAGACAGCATTTGTAACAAATGGTGATGTTTCAACTGACAGTTAGCATGTAGAAGAATGCGAATTTTTCCATTCTTAACTCCTTGTACAAAGCTCAAGTCTAAGTGGATCAAAGGACTCCACATAAAATCAGAGACACTGAAACGTATACAGGAGAAAGTGAGGAAAAGCCTCGAAGATATTGGCACAGGAGAAAAAAATTCCTGAACAGAACACCAATGGCTTGTGCTGTAAGATCAAGAATAGACAAATGGGACCTCATAAAATTGTAAAGCTTCTGTAAGGCGAAGGATACTGTCAATAAGACAAAAAGGCAACCAACAGATTGGGAAAATATCTTTACCAATCCTAAATCTGATAGAGGGCTAATATCCAATATATATAAAGAACTCAAGAAGTTAGACTCCAGAAAACCAAATGATCCTATTTAGAAATGGGGTACAGAGCTAAACAAAGAATTCTCAACTGAGGAATACTAAATGGCTGAGAAGTACTTAAAATAATGTTCCATATCCTTAATCATCAGGGAAATGCAAATCAAAACAACCCTGAGATTCCACCTTACACCAGTCAGAATGGCTAAGATCAAAAACTCAGGTGACTGCAGATGCCGTCGAGGATGTGAAGAAAGAGGAACACTCTGGAAATAAGATTGGTGGTTCCTCAGAAAATTGGACATAGTTCTACCAGAACATCCAGCAATACCACTTCTGGGCATATACCCAGAAGATGCTCCAATATGTAACAAGGACACATATTCCAATATGTTCATAGCAGCCTTATTTATAATAGTCAGAGGCTGGAAAAAACCAGTTGTCCCTCAATAGAGGAGTGAATACAGAAAATGTGGTACATTTGTACAATGGAGTACTATGTATCTATTAAAAACAATGAATTTATGCAGTTCTTAGACAAATGGATGGATCTGGAGGATATCATACTAAGTGATGTAACCCAATCACAAAAGAACACACATGATATGCACTCACTGATAAGTGGATATTAGCCCAGAAGCTCAGAGTGTCCAAAATACAATTTGCAAAACACATGAAACTAAGAAGAAGGAAGTGGTGTATACTTTGAACCTTCTTAGAAGGGGTAACAAAAACCCTTGGAAGGAGTTACAAAGACAAATTTCAGAGCAGAGAATGGAGTGACCATCCAGAGACTGCCCCACCTGGGGATCCATCTCATATACAACTACCCAACCCAGACACTATTGTTGATGCCAGCAAGAGCTTGCAGACCTGAGCCTGATATATCTGCCTCCTGAGAGGCTCTGCCAGTGCCTGACAAATACAGAAGTGGATGCTCACAGCCATCCATTGGAGGAAGCACAGTGTCCTCAATGAAGGAGCTAGAGAAAGTACCTAAGGAGCTGAAGGGGTTTGCAGCCCCAAAGGAGGAACAGCAATATGAAGTAGCCTGTACCCCTCCCACCCACCCAGAGCTCCTTGGGACTAAGCCACCAATCAAAGAGTACACATGGTGCAACTCATGGCTCTAGCTACATATGTAGCAGAGGATGACTTAGTCAATCAACAATGGGAGGAGAGGCCCTTGGTCTTGTGAAGGTTCTATGCCCCAGTATAGGGAAATATCAGGGCAGGAAGCGGGAATGGGTTGATTGGTAAGCTGGGGGAAAGGGCAGGGGATAGGGGGTTTTTGAAGGAGAAAGTAGGAAAGGGGATATCATTTGAAATGTAAATTAAAGATATCTAATAAAAGAAAGTATGCATAGCCATTCTATTATAAATATCTTCATAGGCCAATCATAAATATTTTTAACTTTATTTATATGAGTGCTCAGTCTGCATGCATACCTACATACCAGACAAGAGCATCATATTCTGATTTAGATGGTTGTGAGCCACCAAGTCATTGCTGGGAACTGAAATCAGGACCTCTGGAAGAATAGCCATTGCTCTTAATCTCTGAGCCATCTCTTCAGCTCCCTCCCTTTTCAACTTTATCTAATTTAATATTTGTTTGTTTGTTTGTTTGTTTGAGACAGGGTTTCTCTGAAAACCTCTGGCTGTCCTGGAACTCACTTTGTAGATCAGGCTGGCCTCGAACTCAGAAATCCGCCTGCCTCTGCCTCCAGAGTGCTGGGATTAAAGGCATGTGCCACCACGCCCGGTCTAATTTAATTTTTACTGTAGTTAATATCATGTTATCTAAATACACCATATAATTAATATAATTTAATTTACTTGGCTGAATTAATAGTATCCATTTTAAAGATGACTGATTTTACAGAGTAGCCATTTTAGTTAAAACAGTTGTTTCTAATTTTTCATCTGTTAATATTAATATGCTTCCAACAGGTGACATTTTCCTACATTTCAATGGTTTAGTTTCCAAAGACCATTATTTCCACCAATGGACATACATGAAAATCCACTAGCACAAACTAAAGCTTTGGAGTAATGTGGGTTGAGAAAAATTTGCCTGGTCTTAACCATTTACATTCCTGTCATCATTTGTTAGAATTTTTAAATTCAGCTTTATTTTCACTGGGAAAGACTTCCTCACTTAATTACAATTGCTCATGGATCCTCTGAGCATTTTTTTTGTTGAATTTTGTCTCATATTGTATGTTTTTACAATTATTGCATTCAATTTATAAAGATCTTATTTGCTTACAACTTCGCTCATTAATCCATTTAAACTTGCATAGAATATGTTGCCAAAATAGACATATGCCAGCCCTAATAATTTGCCATTTGTCTTCCTTCTCAATGGTTTCTTGCATTTATTGATTTTGTGTGTGTAAACTAAGGCTGCTAATATACAAAGGGCTAGCCCTGTTCATTTCAAAGACAGAAGAATTTCTGGTTATAAAAACAAAAATTGAGGAAACAGTAAATATTTTAAAAGGGATCATTTCTAACAGTGAAAGAGATTATTAATGTAGAAAATGACTTTGAGTATTATTTTTCCTCACAAAGCAAAGTATTGTTACTGAATACAGGTGTGCCAATAATTTCAAATAATAGGAAGATCATTATTTTATTCATGCTATTTGCTGAGTATTGAGATAGGACATATGCTCAGACACTGTCTAAGTGGTCTCAGACTCCCATAACAGAATATAATATTTTGGTTTTGGTTGTCTTATTAAAAATGGAAATATTTTCTTGCAGCTCTGCAGCCTAAAAGGAAGTTTGGAAATAAGACACAGTAAGAATTTGTTATGGTGTCCTGTCTGTTTCATAGCTGGGACATTCTCAGTGGCTTCTGGTGTTAGAGCCCAAAGGTAGTGCTGAGGGATCATTTTTATAAGCGTGCTAATTCCATTAAAGTCATAACAGCCCTTGTGATGCAATCACCTCCAAAATCCTCCATTCCCCAATATCATGTTAATAATAATAATGTTTACATTTTCAGCACTTGAGTTTCAAGAGAATGCAAACGTTCATATTATAGCAGATTCCATGTAAACTATTTTTAACCAAACTCCTTTGTGGAAAAAGGCAGAGCAGATAGATCCTCATTTGTAAATAAAGAAACTGAAAGGCATTAAACTGGAATTGGATCTTACAATTCCAAGTGAGATGTCTTTTCAAATCTTCATTGATTTTTTTTAAGGGTACTAGTATTTAATTCAGGAAAATTAGACTTGGGTCAGGTGCTTAAAGGGTAGTTTATCTGCCTTCTCCCAGCAGCAAAAGGCTTTTCCCTTGATCACCTAGATAACCTGAAATGCATTCCTTTCTTTGGCTCTCTTCCCCCTCATCACAGAGGCAATCTTCTGGCAGGTTCTCTCCTTTCCTGGATGACAGTGCTAAAGGAGGTGAGGCATTCTATGAAGGGCTCTTGGCACTAATGGCTGCTCTACTCAGCAGGCTGAGAGTCCTTGCTGGAGATGCACAGTTCTTCAAAGTTGAGATATTTCCTCCCTTAAAGGAGTTTAAAAAAAAAATACTAGTCAGATCTCACCAGAGGGAAAGGGGCATGAAAGGAAGAATGCTGGAACATTTATTTTCTAAAGATACAAATATTGTTTGATGAATCATTTCTCACATAAGTTTTTATGCTCATGGACAAATAGAGTCTATATTTTATTCATGCTCCAGAATATTATTGTATCTTATAATTGAAAATTAATCAAGTCAATTGTTATACAATTAAGGTGACAACTCACAGGGAACATGTTAAGAAAATTCGGTATTTAAGAGAGAGAAAGGACACATGTATGTGTGTGTGAAATTAGTATAGAGTGTAGTAACATCTTTTCTGAATTTCATTGGTTCAGAATGCCCGAAATTGGATCATATAGGAGCTATACAAGATGACACTTTAAAATGAAATAAAATAATATTAATAACAGTCAATTTATAATAACTGTCCAAATCCCCCTGGATAGGATGTCTAATACAGGGACATGCATAAATATGTCACATCTTGGGTGTTCAATGCCTCAAAGTATGTGGTATATAGATTTGGTTCCTAGGGAAGTACTACCCGGAAGTGGTGGACAGTTTCCAGTGTGAAGCCTGAATAAGTGAAGGACTCTTTTCCCAGGCCACACATTCTGCCATTGCCCTCTGGCTCCAGAGCCCAGAGCAAAGTATCTCCTCCAAATTGGAATATAACTTTTAAAGCTGTGCTCAGAAATTAACCTTTCTGCTTCATAAATTAATTATCTCAGCTATTTTCTGATAGAGATGGAATACTGACTATCACTGGCCTTATATTAACTTGGTGTGGAAATCAGCTTGTAATAATAGTATCTGTGGGGGGGGGATTGTGGAGGGAAGATGGAGAAGGGGGATAACATTCGAAATGTAAACAAATAAAATGATTAATAAATGAAAAGGAAAAGAAAAAGAAGACTAGTGTATCTATTTCTAGGATTTTTTTCTAATGGTGAAAATCTGTTGCATAATGTAGTCTTAATATAAAACTCACAAATTTAAAGTCATATGTAGTTTTCTTTGTTTTGTTTTTGAGACAGGGTTTTGCTCAGATAAACCTCCTGTTTCAACCACCTAGCTACTATAATTATAGACTTATGGCATATGGCACTATAACTGACTCTTAAATATACTGTTTCTGAAAATAAGTGTATACAACCATGTATGCAAAAATTATTTATTTTATGGGTTTTTCTATAGAAATTTATCCCAAGCATTTTGTTAGGAAGCACAGTTGTATATTAAATTAGAAGATAATAAATAGCCCTTTGGCAAAAAATGTATTTTATCCATAACAATATGTAATTATTCCTTAATTTTAACATGAACCTCTTTGTGAAGCATTCTTTTAAGAGAGGGGAACATAGGGATGTAAGGACATAGTAAATGCAAATTTAATAATAAAACTGAACTATAATGAACAATAATTAAGGGAACATTCTGATGAATCATGTTTACTTAACACTAATTTTTGAAGCAGTTCAAATAGAAGCAGTATTATTATGATTTAATATCAGGAACAGGGAATTTTTTAGCTCTCAGAACAACACACACTGGTACATAGATCTCCTTGGAATTCACCATGAGAATTTAAGGCTATCCTACCACTCACTTGATTTGCTTGGTTCTTGGAAGTGAGCAAAACTGTTGAAGTTGCATTACAAATGCATAGGACAACCTTTATATTCATGAAAATTTACATCTTCAAGGATGATCTTGCTTACGTATAGGAATTAATACCGAGGGGAGGGGTAAGCTCTTGAACTAAATAGTTTTGTTGAAACTGACATGGATGAATTAATCACTTAAGCCCGGAATTTGCATAAGGAGAAAGAGAGAGAATGTGGTATAGGATGAAGCAACACTGGCAGGTGGTCACTGAAGATGGACAGACACCTGAAAATACAATTATGAGGAAGGATGCAAAGCCACCAGGACCTCTGCCAAATCTCATTCTAAAGTGGACAGAATCTGAGCTGTCTGAAATTGAATTTAATAATGACTAGCAAACTCTGCAAACGTAATTTCACAAGGAGGTTCCATAGTTTATCCAGTTTGGTAGCTAAAATTACTATGACTATCTGGGTCAACAGCTTGAGTGAATTCAACAAAACATACACTCATAATCTATCCCCTGGATGATTTAAACCTCAACAAAATATACCCTCTTGTTTAATCCTATCTATACAAATTTTCATCAGGTTGTTTGCAGCACTGTCATAATTTTCTGTTATTAAGACTTTCCCTATCTCTCAACCCCTTAGCTATTTACCATGGTTGTCAGTCACCATCACAAGTCTAAAGTGCTAAGTGACTCGTTCAAGGGAAAGCTATTACTTTCCATCTTATCTTATTCCTTTTTTTTTTTTTTTTTTTTTTTACATAACATGGTTCTAACATTTAGGTAATGTTTATTTTTTAGATACTTTTATGTTGCTTTATGGGCATTTATACATTTGTCTTTGTTGACCTTGTAGGATAACAGTTATTTATTTTGTAAGGGTGAGTTAAAAAAACCTCAATAAAATAGAAAATCACAAGTTGTCAAAATACAGAGAATCATTGTCACTGGACTGCTGAGCCAGAGTGGATATCCACATCACTGAACGCCCACAGCTTTGGAGTGGTCACCAAGGAAGTACTAGAACTATTGTAAGGTCAAGCAGTCTTGGCATACCAAGGTAAAATAGTATTCTCTGAATACAATGGGACCTGGCCACTGATCAGATCCTATCATCTGTACTTGCTTACATAGGAGCCATGCAGTGTCAAGGCAGACAACATTCTAACATAGACAGTAAGTGGTTCAAGAGCCTCCTGTCCTAACTGCAGAAACTCTGTCAATGCCCTCTGAGGGGTATGGGAGAAATGGATTTTCTTAAGGGAATGGCTCCTGGCAGGTTGACCACACTCCATTGCTTGTCTCCACACCTAGGAATATAAAGTCACCACAAATTGGACTCAGTTTGTTTTTTTTTTTAAAATCAAAAAGAGGACATACACTTCGGAGAAGATGGGGAACTAGATCTGGAAAGACCTAGAAAGAGGTACAAAGGCTGAATATGGTCACAATATTTTGTATGAAGCTCAAGTAAGAATGTCCTTAAAAACGTGTACAAAGACATGCAGAGAATAATAAATGGCTTAATAATTAAAATCAATAATTTATAAATCTTTACCTTTTAAAAGTACCATCCACATTAAAAATTACTAGGCTTTATGCTAATAAAGAATTGCCCTTAAAAGTTATTTATTTTAATTTTTAATAATAGTCTATTTTTAATAGAAGTAATCATGCAACATTATTTTAAATCATTTTCTATGAGGCATATTTTTCCAGGCTGAAAATATATAAAAATATTATTAAATTTTATTTGTAAAGTGACTGTAACAATTGAGGGCTAAACTACATAGTTTTCATTCTTTTCCTGACCCTTAACAGAAACTGAGACAAAAAAAAATAAATACTTAGAAACAAAGAGCAATTGCTTACACCATATAGAAGAATTTCAACCTGGAGACTGTGGCTGACTTGACTATGGGCCCAAGGACCTTAGAGATTTCAGAGAGGCTTTGAAAATCACGAGTGGAGGGAGGAATTCCAGTATCTGATTTTGGTGAGAATTCAGAAAGTTATAGGTAGGACAACAAGTTATCCTGTAAGTCATTGATGGTATTGGTTATCACAAAGGGATGAGAAGAAAAGACAGAATCGAAATTTGCTACAAAAAGGAAGAAGCACACAGTCTTCTGGGATTCTAATGATTGAGTTAGGGTGCCTAAAGGAAAGACTAGCTCCCACTCAGTCCCCGAAGCGTCTCACTGAATCTGAGGTCAATGTATCCAGCACAGGAAGTAGAGATGAATCAAGCAGAGATGCATGAGGCCTGAAGAGAGAAAGCCTGAGGTAGAGATGCATGAAGCCTGGCCTCCTGCCTCCTCTTGACCAAATGTTTTAGATTTTTCCTCACACTGTAATTTATTTCTGATTCTTCCTACATGTTTTTAAACACATGGTGGAGTTAGAAACCCCTACATGTTTGCCATGTTATTTATATTTATTTTAATGACATGTGAAACTAGGCACATGGTTATGAGTTTGTTCTCTCTCTCTCTCTCTCTCTCTCTCTCTCTCTCTCTCTCTCTCTTTCTTCCTGTATTCCCCCTCCCTCCCCCCTCCCCCTCCCCCTTTCTCCCTCCCTCCCTCCCTCCCTCCCTCCCTCCCTCCCTCCCTTCTTTCTTTCTTTCTTTCTTTCTTTCTTTCTTTCTTTCTTTCTTTCTTTCTTTCTTTCTTTCTTTCTTCCTTCCTTCCTTCCTTCCTTCCTTCCTTCCTTCCTTCCTTCCTTCCTTTCTTTCTTTCTTTCTTTCTTTCTTTCTTTCTTTCTTTCTTTCTTTCTTTCTCAAGACAGGGTTTCTTTGTATAGCCCTGGCTGTCCTGGAACTCACTCTGTAGACCAGGCCAGCCTTGAACTCAGAAATCCACCTGCCTCTGCCTCCCAAAGGCTGGGATTAAAGGCATACTACACCACTGCTCGGCTTCTTTGTTTGTTTGTTTGTTTGTTTGTTTTTTATGAGTTTGCAAATAGGACTTTATAGTTTGTGACTTCTCCATATTGTAATTTTAAATAAATTTATTGTGTAATGTTGTCATCCACATGTTAATATCAAGAGTTACTTAACATAAATACCATTTGACATATTTCTCTTTAGAATATTTTATTCTAAAAGTATCAAAAAGACTTTAATTAAACGATGTTAAGCTTGAAAATCTTTAAATCGAGGCTTCCATTTCCTGTCATCTGTCCATTTCAGGTGGACAAGAATTATAATGCTACACGGCAAAGTCTAGTGGCGCCCACTTGCTCCCACCCATGTTCACCAATTATCTGCAAAAAGCCATGAGCTAACACTTGAGAATAATGATATTTTGAGATAGATGATGTATTTATTTGAATAACACTGCAAATTTAGCTATCTGTAAAGATCTACACTTCTTTTATTTCTCTGACAGTAGAAGATGAATTGAAGGCTATGTAACATTTTCTTGCTAGGATTTATCCATTTAAATTATGCATTATTCCTGTATTGTTCGGATAGTACTTACCTGATTCTCAGTCTCTTATTTTAGGTGCTAAAAATAGGTATTAAGGAAGGATTTTTAGTCTAACAGATGACAGTGAAATAAAAAGCAAATCCAATAATAAATCGTGAATGTCAAATTTTAAAGATGTTTTTGGCAAGAGAGATGTAAGGAAGCTCCATGTATAAATTATTAAGATTTTTAGAGACCAGGCCATATCTGTAGTTATTTTTTGATCAGATGAAACCTATAATGTTTTGCACAAATTATAAAGTCTATTAGGGGAAAAAATTCTTAGTGCTGTGAAAGACTTTGCTCAAATGTTATAAGGTATCCATAGCTGCTAAGAAACCAAGTTGTAATAGAAATGAAATGATGTACATTTAAATTTAAACTAATTTTAAAAACTTGACAATAGAATGGCAAGGAGAGAATCAAGCCAACCTGTAGTTTTCTTTTAGACTAGAGTTAACCCCTTTGATTCATGTCATTGAATAGAGAACACACTTTCCAATTCCCTCTCATATTTTGTCCTGATGGGACAATACCCAAGGATATCAAGCATAAAATAGAGTACTTTACTTTTGACTAACAATTCCAACCCTCATATTTATATTTTTTCCAAAACTACCTAGAAAATACATTCAGTTACTTACAATGAGGAGTGTGCACCTGTACCTTAAGGTCGCTTAATATATATGTCATTTTGTTTTGGAAAACCATTATACTATGTAAAGAACAATTGATTTTAAGTTAACTTAATAATACAGAATACCTGTGTTTTCACTGTTTGCATCATTTGAAAAATAGCTGCCTTATCACTAGAATAAATCTGAAGTAATTTCTTTTTTTCTTTTTCTTTTTTAAGCAAGATGTATGATATTTGCTAGAAGCAAAAGTATTAATGGTCCATCCAAGGTCATAAGTGGTATAGTTGATCAGGGGGACCAGAAGAACAAAGATTATTATATTCTTGATATCTCCTTCTTCTTTTCTGGAAGTTATTTCTATCCATAACTAAACTTTCCCTTCTAATCCCTGACTGATGAACATAGAAGCAAAAAGTTTCTCTCAGTGCCATAAAAGACACCTTTGCCTCATAAAAGGGAAGAAGTCCAATCCTTTCTGAGTCTCAAAAATAAATAACCTTGACTAAAGAGTCTAACCAGGCTTGGGAAAAAGAATTTTCTGGATGCCCTAGATCTAATCTAAGTCTTTTTTATGACTGATTTCCTTTACTTTGTTTGTTTGTTTGTTTGTTTGTTTGTTTTATGTCCCATAATTATGGCTAAAGTTCTAACTGAAGCAGAGCCCCCCATTGCCTTTTCCCACCAACAGGCAAATGACAATGGTAATGGCTTGCTGTGTGTAGGCAGGGTGAGGGGAGCCCAGAAATCTCTATTTAGGTGTTTGCTGTCCTCTTAGCCATTGTAGATGAACACCTGTAGAACAACAAACATGAAGATGCAAAAAAAAAAAAAATAAGTACGTTTTCATCTGTACAAACACTTTATAGGTGCACACTTGGCAATCCATTAAAGCAAGCAAACCAAGTAGTCTCTGGGACTGTAAATATACTCAACTGCCATTCCTGGAATTAACTTGCTGTGTAATCCAAATGGGGGAACTATCTATTGAGTTTCTTGGTGACATTAAGCAGGCACCCTTCATTTGGAGGTCTTCAAGAGACAGAGCAACTGTAAGTATAGGGTCCATAGTCTGTTTATAGCTGTTAGATTTGGAAGAGGAGTTTATTGTCTGATTAGTTCCAATCCCAACATAATATGAGCATTTGGGGTCCAGTCATATCTGACTTATGTGCAGTTGGGACTGGTTAAATAACTGAGTCTTTCTAGCATCCTGGACAGTGAAGCCCTCCATGAGGCTTCTGCAGCCTCCTGGAAGTTTAACCTCATAGTTACCAAAGAAATTTCTGGGGAAATTGCGAAGTGGGTGCTTGTCACCTTGGAGTCTTATATTCCTGGGATACCATGATGGGTCCATTTGGAACAATGCACAAGATGACTTTAGGCTCAGGTTTCTTCTGAATAGTGAATTTGCTATCTGAGTATCCCCAAGTTCTACCAGCTTTGCTATAATGATCTGCAGCTTCCTGGTAGGCTTCCATAACCTTTATGTTAGTGGTTCTCAAGCCGTGGGTCACAATGCTTTTGAGGGTAAAAAGACTCTTTCATAGGGGTAATGTAAAGCCATCAGAAAACACAGATATTTACAATATGATCCAGAATAGTAGCAAAATTATGGTTATGAATTAGCAACAAAATAATTTTGTGTTTTGAGGTCAATACCACATGAGGAACTGAGTAAAGAAACACTGCTTCATAGATGTAGGAATGCATTGCCCATGACCACACGTAAGTGGTGATGGTTCCATTTCTAGGACTTTTCAGGAATTAGTATTTTCCCAGGAGGACTTAGCTTATCACTGAACACAATGGAACTTACCTGGCATCTGGCAGTTCAGGAAGTTGTCAGCAAGGCAGGCAAAATACTGAATAGATCCATTAGATTGGAACCCCTCTTCATATTGGTGAAAACACAGCCCAGGGGGCAGTCTCCTCCCCAGAAGCAAGTGAACCCTCCTCTAGCATCTTCTGCATTCAACATTTAAATAAATCTATGTGGAAGGTGGGTACAGTATGTGCTCCTCAATCTGGTCTTTTCTTAATTCTCATACCCAAGGTCCTGGCCTAAGGATGGTGGGGCCTCTCTTGCAAGAAGGAAAAAAAGACAAAGTAGGACAATTGTAATTATAGGGTCCATATGAGATTTATCTTTAGGAAGTCAGAAGACATAATGAAGAGTCATCTGTCACTATCTTCTGTAGCATCCTTCAGCTGGCCATGGTGGATACACTGGATAGCACTAATGATGTCTTCTGTAGGAGTGGTGAGGACCACTGGATATTGGCCTTTCCATATTGTTTATAGGCTATGGGTTGCCAGGTTAGAACGTGTAGGTATTCTCACACATGGATGAGGGAGCAGTCTCTCAAACTATGTGATGAATAGTCTTCTGAGTTTGGTGCTGGGTCTAAAAGTACTTGAGGAGGAAATGGTTAATATTTTTTTTTTTTGCCTTGTGAACTTCTCAATATGCTGTACACCTGGCCCTTAAGATAGTCATAGGTAAGAGGTTGGCCCAATTATCATTAGTCTCAGAGAATTTTAGTTAGTTTCTTTTTTCAGACCTAGGGCAACTTTGAACTGGAAAACAAGGATCATAGTTGGACCCTATGGAGAGGAGCAACCCAAATATAGGATTTAACTCTTGGGGGAAGTTTCTTTGTGGCTATTGAGACAGTGTCAATTGGTTGGTGTAGGTTTGAACTAATCTAGAGTAGTTTTCCATGAAAACATCCAAAACTTATATACAAGAACTGTGTATTTGACTCTGTAAATCTACATCCCAGTGGAATCTAGGGATGATTTCTTGGGCACAGATTTCTTCCATGTCTTTTCTTCCTTCTTTGGGGTTTGTCTGTTTACAAATGGCACATCTGCACATGAAGAGGTTGATGAGATTGTGTGGTTGAGAATTATAGTATCTGGTCCTGAGTAACTCCACAGTTTTAGTTGTTGTCAAAAGGGCAGCCTGATGGAGTTTGACAATCATCTGCCCATGGAATATTGATCTCTCATCTGGCAAAAACCACCAATTTATTTCATTCGGCATCTTTTTTACTCACTCCCCCCATGCTTTGTATAGATTGGACACTTGAACAATTCAGGTTTACGCAGGATAAGCAAGACCTTGAGAGTCCCCATTGGTTCTAGGGCTATGCCTCTACATGGCCAACTCTGCTAACCTGTTCTCTTGTGCCTCTGGGATTCCCCTTTACCCATGCTTTGCAATGACAATGGATACTTCTCTTGGCAGTCATATGGCCTCTGGTAGGACCAATGTTTCCTCTTTGCTTTTGATTTCCTTTCCTGCAGAGGGAATGAGTACTCTGTCAATATAGAGGGCCTCATGAACATGGGCCACGGCAAATGCATACAGACTGTCTGTTGTAAAAGTTGCTTTTATCTCGAGTTGCAATTGTTCTTGGAGGGTTACTCCTGAATTTGAATATGCTCATGCTTTTTAGTTCTTTCTGAACTCTAGATGGCTGGTACAACTCAGCTATTGCCTTTCAAACTCCTCTCCAAGCTAGCTGATTCAATCTGGAAATCTCTCAGCTTCAGACTGAACTATTTTGCTTGGCCTTACACTAACTTTGGCAGTTGTTATAATCTTCTGGTTCTGTCTTATTCTCTGGCTTCTACTGACTCTGCTCACCTGCACGGATCATGAATGAACTCAACTCCACTACACTGCACTTACCGCACTGACTACCTGTTGACATTCCCTGCACTGCTCTTAAATAACCTGTGATATTCTCATGAGAGTTGGGCATATCCCATCGCTGGCTCCTGTCATATATTTCTCTAATTCAATACTTTGTCTAGCCCTCAATTAGACATCACTTTTTTTTTACTTAGGTATTTTCTTCATTTACATTTCCAATGCTATCCCAAAAGTCCCCCATACCCACCCACCCCCACTCCCCTACCCAACCACTTCCACTTCTTGGCCCTGGTGTTTCCCTGTACTGAGGCATATAAAGTTTGCAAGTCCAATGGGCCTCTCTTTCCAATGATGGCTGACTAGGCCATCTTCTGCTACATATGCAGCTAGAGACACGAGCTCTGGCAGTACTGGCTAGTTCATATTGTTGTTCCACCTATAGGGTTGCAGACCCCTTTAGCTCCTTGGGTATTTTCTCTAGCTCCTCCATTGGGGGCCCTGTGATCCATCCAATAACTGACTGTGAGCATCCACTTCTGTGTTTGCTAGGCCCCAGCATAGCCTCACAAGATGGATTCAATTTTTGCTACCATTTTGGCAAGAACCTTCTTAAGTTCTAAAATCATGCCTCTAAATAGCATTCATTGTGCTAAGATCTCCTGGACTACTAAAGTTGGTGTGTCTGTTACAAAATCTGTTAACAAATTGGTACATGTTACATAAAATGCATTATACATATGATTCCTGTAAATAGTTAAGATGATAATATAGATTACTGTGCATATATTTTGTTATGATGTAGGATTTTACATTGTTACCCATAAGCCTTTATGACAGGATGCAAAATTTAGACTTGATTACATAAAATTTTAAGACTTACCTATGGTTAAGAAGACCACAAACGGAAGACAAGTAAAGGAAAATTACTTTAAAAGTATAATACTATTTATAAAGTGAGCATTCTAAACAGATAATCTGAATGTTAAAGGCTTAGGCAGTTTTGACTGCAACCAAGACTAATGACTTCAAGTCTTCACTTTTGAGCTCACCAAAATCAAAGCTGAGCACATGCCGACCTGACACCTTATAGCTTGTGTGAATGAAAAACTAGATAATCTCCACTGAAACGTATCCCATAAAATAGAACAAATCTCTGACTAATATATGACATGAAAATGTCTGTCAAGTGATATAAGCATGAAAAAATAAAGGATAACAGGTCTCCAAGGGAAAGAGAGCAGAATATACAAAAATCTTGAGGAAATAAATAACATTCTTGAAAGGTTTCAAAGCATGAATGTAAGATAACTCAAGGATTAAAGAGAATATAGCAAGGCCATAGAATAAAGTAAAGAAAAAAAAAAGGCAAGTCATGATAAAAAGGAAAGATCAGGAAAGAAATCATTTTAAAAAAAAAGAAAAAGATGAGACATCTTGTAGCTCCAAAGTTCTAATGGTGAAATGCAGAATACAGATTCTTAACTTTGATGTCAGAGTGAACCTAAAGAAAACATGTTATCACTTTCATGATTTTTGAGGTGAATGAGGATTGATATATATATATATATATATATATATATATATATATATATATATATATATATATTCAAATCTGTATAAAATACTAAAGATAGCTGATTAGCAGATTAAGGTTTTGTGCTCTTTGTTTTAAAAGTTGAGGTTTAGGATGGGCTTGGTGGCACACGCCTTTAATCCCAGCACTTGGGAGGCAGAGGCAGGCAGATTTCTGAGTTCGAGGCCAGCCTGGTCTACAGAGTGAGTTCCAGGACAGCCAGGGCTACACAGAGAAACTGTGTCTGGGGAAAAAAGAAAGTTGAGGTTTTTGCACCCTCCTGTGTGATCTTTCAGGCCCTTCAAGGCATGGTCTCCACAATGCAGGTGTGGTGTCCACTTTTAATTGTCATTGCTCCTACCTGAAAATACAAGTTAAGTGGGAACCGTTCATGACAGGATGTTAGACTAGAATCACAAGATCCTTCAGTTTTGATGATGTCGTGTTCTCTTTGCTTTCAACCTGTAAGGTCGTATGCCAGGGTGCATTAGAAGCAGGTACAGAAAAAGATGACCTTCGTCGGCACAATTCGGCTTTTATAGTCCATTTCTTCCTTTCCCAAGTTTTTGGGCTCTATAGATTGTTTGAAGTTTTACACACAGGTTGTTATTTTTGTTTGGATATGATTCTTTGACAGGACATTGCTTCCATTAAATAGCACACTCCTAAATCTATTTGTCAGATACGTGTCTCTACAGCCACTCTTTGAGATTTTGAAAGCATTAGTGCCAGCCATAACCCATCTGTTGTTTTGCTCCTTCCGAATCCTGCCTCTAAAGTATAAGAAACGACCTGAGGAGCTTTGCAAGAAGACAGTTGGAAGAGGAAGCTGGAACGCTTATTTGATCTTTGCCATAGAGCAGAGCCTTAATGTATTTCAAAGTTTCATTGAGTTTTGTTCCTTGTCATGTGACTTTAATAAATTGAAATTTTCAAACATTTGCTTCTCCAAACATCTAAAAATTTTTTATCTTTTTGTCTTGTACTAGTGTAATTCTTTCTAATAAAATCTTATTAACAGAAGAATGTAAAGATTCTTGATAATATTTTTCAATCATTGTTTGGAAAACTAGAAATCCAATGAGCATTTCATTCTCAATGTTGTTGATTCCTTTTCCACCTCCTGTGGACATTTCACAGGGGTGTAAACCTGTCACCACAGTATATTACTCTCTTTCATCAAACACCGAGTGTTTTCTCAAAAATCATCCTGTTCTCTCTGCCTTAGTTTCCTCTGATGAAATTATTTGTTATGACTATCTGTACTTTCAGCTCCAGATATTATCCAGGTATTATTGTTAGATTTTTTTCTTAAGAGTATGCATCAATTTTCATAGCTTTAAATATTATTTGCGGGATGATAAATATCAAAATTTAGTACTAAACCCCAGATTTTCCATCGGAATGATCTTATTTTAAAATGTACCTATGAATTTTCTATATCATGTGTAAATATATATGTGTGTATGTATGTATGTATATACATATTACATAGATTCACATATGCATTTATACTTACAAATGTGAATACTAAGGAAAAACTTGTAACACCAAAAGCTTGTATATGTATGTTTAATTCATGCCATCTTTTCCTTAAAATGTGAAATCAATGGTAAAAATCATTAACATGTTTAATCTTATACCTCCAGGTGTTTTGTGTGCTGTAGCCACACAACCAATATTTGTTGATTGAATGATTGGCATAATATGTATCAATGCAAATTCATTTTAATAGAAACATGCTGTTTTAAAATGGCTCATCTAGTTCCAGATATGTACTTCAGGAGACAGTAACAGACTAGCTAAAACACTGTTCTTCATTCTCTTGCAGATCCCAATTCTCTGGCTGGCCAGAATGGCCCTGACCATGCTCTCATCGGAGGAATAGTGGCTGTTGTTGTATTTGTTACACTGTGCTCCATATTCCTGCTTGGCCGATATCTGGCAAGACATAAAGGTGAACAATAGTTGGAGAAAGCGCTCTGAGTTTTGCTAGAAATCTTGCAAACACTAATCAATTCTGACATCTTATAGGGTATATGTTTCTCGAGTGAGTGAAGGCAGGGAGGCAGATAGAAAGAGGAAGTGGAGATGTAAATTCTAAATTAATTCAGGGAAGTGATGATAAGTGTTATTTCAAATGGGTTAACAGTAATTTGATTAACTCTACCTTAAGGCAAATGATGTGCTAGCTTTAACAGTGTAAAAACAATGTACATACTTCTATACATAAAACCATGCACCGTTAGCCAGACATTCATAGTTGGAGTTTATTGTTAGAGACAAGGATGCACTTATATTCTTCCTACTAACAACTGGCTCACTTGGGAAACTGACGATTATCTAAACAGACATTGCTTTATTTACTACACCAATCTAATTCTGAGGAAAGCAATGAAACAAACAAACAAAACAAAAATAAAAGGTGAATGAGAGGCCAAGGACAGTAATATGTTTATAGTAATAAGTTTTCTGCACAAATATAGATTTGTGAGTCAAGAAATTATGATCTTTGACAAAATAAAGTTTTTATAACTTTTTTTAGAAATTTTATTTTCATAACAGTCCAATCTAAACACTATCAACATAGATTGGTTCAGTGATATTTTTTTCATGCCCAGGAGTATTTGGCTAACACAAAGCAGACTCTATTATTTTCCTGAGCTGTTTTATTTTGTTTTGATGCTTTTTGTTTTATTAGGTTTTTTGTTGTTGTTGTTGTTGTTGCTGTTGTTAAGTTTCAGTTTCTTTGTTTTGAAAGTACAGATGTGAGTAAGCATGAAAAATCATGGTTAAAAAATGTAAGACAATTGTCACCTGCATGCATCTTAATAAAGAACTAAATTTCTTCTATGGTCTCATTAATCAATCCATCATTAAAGAAGCAAACATGATGTAGTAGTCATGTCAGCATCATTCTGGCCTTTAAATAATTGTACTTCAGTCTCACATAAAATACATCTCTTAAAATTAAAGAGAAAGACAGAATTTTAAACATCCAAGTTGTATGGTGTATCACTTCTCAGAATATTGTCCAATATACCAAGATTCGGTCAAATGCTTTCTCTACTTGCTAATTATTTTGTTAGATGCCCAGAACTAACATCCTTCTTCCCACATTCACAGGAACATATCTAACAAATGAAGCTAAAGGAGCCGAAGATGCACCAGATGCCGACACAGCCATTATCAATGCTGAAGGCAGCCAAGTCAATGCCGAAGAGAAAAAAGAGTATTTCATTTAAAATTCAGGCTTCAAGTTCTGAGTTTTACCTACCAGGCTGACTGCTGGAGAAAACTGGCAATCATCTTTCAGAAATCATTCCAACCATCTTCTTCTACTACTTTTATTAACACCCATACTGTACTGCTCTCAGTAGCCAGTGTATACCAACAATCAGCAGTTGAAAGCATCATTCTTTAATTACTGTACCATCCATAATGCAGGACATTTCTTATTGCCTAAATTTTACACCATTGCTCTTTTAACATACAGTGCTTGAATATACAGCCTTAACAATGTTAATCATCTCACTGGATCATGGTATTGAGTTGTTTTTATACATTGAAGAAATGTATGCAGAGCCCCGCCCCTACATTTGTTTTTCTTGAAGTCATAGACTTTATTGGTTTGCCATTGGACAGTTATCACAAGTCACAGGATTAGGTGATGACCTAATGTGTTTAAGCTTAATCGAAGATTAGTGGTTTACAAACAATGTTTTCTACCTGTCTATCTTCAAAGATAACATGTTGTGGAAACATACGCCCTAGAAAACACAAACTGAAAAAACATTGTAGTGTAGTTTCTGGAATGTTTGAGATTATACTGGTAATACTGTATCAAGTGGCTATTTTAAAATTTAGTGTTTGATACAGGCGCCATGTGTATGGATTATACTCATGACATGACACCTTATATTATTATATAGATCCTACCATTAGGTTATTGTAGCTTCATTTACCAATAAATTATTACAAACATTTAACTGCTTTGGGAATCATAAAGATTTCATTCATTTCTCTATTTGATTCTATAATTTATTTGTTCCATAAGGATTCACCTGCCTAAACAAAACTGAAGTAGGGCACAATTTTGAGACATTTTAGTATCTGTATATAGTGCATATAATAAATCCAATTAAACATTATTTGATACATATTTAACTTTTTTGGCTGTAGGTTATTCAGTCATAAGTACGCATTTTCTAACGTCCATTATATCCCTTTAGATATTACATAAACTGATATTATAAGTAGATAACATGGATTAGTATTTTTGTCTGTATGTCCCAGCACTGTCAACAACAAAATTTTTCTAGTTCTTGTTAATTTTTATTTGTTATACAATGGAAGCACAATGTTACAAGGAAAGGTAATTTTAAGCTAACAACCAGTGCACAGCCTCAGGTTTTAAATCACAACCACAGTTGAATAATAACCTAAAAACAAACTCTTAGTTTGATTTAATTTAAAAAAACAACTTTACATAATTTAATTTGGCAGTTTCAGGGCTGCTTAACTATGTTGATTTGCCAAAAAGGGAGTGTTTATGATATTTTCTGCATAAATGAGCTAATTCTTTATATTAAACTCCTGTCTATGCATTCTGTGAGGTACAAACTTATGAAACAGAGAGTGATAGAGAACCCGTGCCGTGCTCTTAACTCCAAGGTGAAAGTCTCTTTCTCTGGATTACTTTAAATTTTGGTATATTGAAATATTATAAAATTCTGTAATCTTAAATATGTCACAAAGCCAATACAAATCTTCTATCTATGGGTGAAATAAAATATTGGTAGAATAGTTTTCATTACACTTATTGGAAGCTAAAGAATAAAGATCCAGTTAGATGAAAAAATTATTTTCCCATTTGCAAGCATTGCACCATTAAGAAGAAAACAAAAATTACAATATGGTAGCTGTACTTGTGATGACTAACAGCATGGCGGAATTTTAAAAATACCTTGGAACTTATTTGCGGGGAAGAAGGATGATTGAATACAACATCCTATGCTAATAACAACACGAGGACAAGGGTGCTGTATATTAGATTATTTATCAGAAAAGTATCAAACATTTAAGGACAATGTTAGAATTTTAATTTTTTTTTAAATTGTGTAGCATTTATCTTGTTGATTTCTTACAAAAGAAAAAGGACGATGTCAGTCAAGCAGCACTTTTTTCAAGATATACAGAACATAAATAATATGATGTGGTTGAGTGTTAACATAATAAATCATATACAGTATGACATTTTAAGGAAATAAGTCTGCATTGATGTGATTGCATGCTTGTTTTTACAGTTCACTCCATACCATCTGTGGAAAAAAATGCAATAATATGTTAATATAGTATGGTAGTTCGAGAGAATCAGGTAGGTGCCTCTAGACACATTGAAACTAGAATAGGTCTATAAACTGCTCATATCTTTCAATGCATAATCTTTAGAAAGACTCCACACAGCAAAAATTCATCCTGTTAGTACAAAACGGAAAGGTTCTTATTGCTAAGTATGTTGTATAACTGTATCATCAGTTACTATTTAAAGCCTAATTTCAGGATACATTTACAAAATTGCTACTCTTCATCGATGTTGTATTTATAACCTTCATCTATATTCTACTTGGCTCCAACTGCTAAAATTGTTGCCTAAATAACAGAAACATTATTTATAACACTATAAAATTAGAAACCCCAAATTGTTTGCATTTCAAGACTTTTGACTCTTTTGACCCTTCTGAGAAATACACCAACCCATTAGAACTTGTAAAATAAAATCACTGGCAGATAAAAAATTAGTGGGCTCTAATCAAATGATTTTCAGTCAAACGTAGCTAATTTTGATTGAATAACATTTCCTGACATGGAACAAAAGTGATGGAGTTATACTTTCCTGTATTGAAAGCTTATTTGATTTTCAATGAAGGAATCAAGTTACGAGAATTGTAGGCATTCCCCATTCCAGCAAATAAAAAATAAATAAATAAATGAAATCAGATTTCTAAATTGGACTCATGTCAACGGAAAAACCTGAAATATGCCCAGTCATATGCACATGGAGCTGATCTCTGTCTCTGCCAAAAGAGTTCAGTAGATAGGAAACACAGTGAAAAGGGTGTGTGTGTACACTCCTCAAAGGCCAAGAGCATCATTCACTACAAAAGGAAGTTCCTCTCTGCCAGAAATGTTTACAGTGTACATTGATTGTCCTCCATCAGTAAGATCTAACCAGAATTATTCTTGTCTTCTTTTCCTTTTTGAATGTCCTGGGAAGAATGGTGGGACCAAAACTATAAGGAAAAAAAAAAAAAAGGAAAAGTATATGAGTAAAATAGTAAAGACACAAAACCCCATTGGAATATTGGTGTGTGTGTGTGTGTGTGTGTGTGTGTGTGTGTGTGTGTGTGTGTGTGGTGTGTGAGTGAGTGTGTGTGTTTGCATGTGCATGTCTGTGTGTGTGTGTGAGAGAGAGAGAGTGTGTGTGTGGTGTGTGTGAGTGTGTGTGTGTTTGCATGTGCATGTCTGTGCGCGCGCGCGTGTGTGTGTGTGTATTGAAGAGAAGAGAAATTAAACCAAACACAGAAAAAGAGATTCCAATTCGTTTTCTTTTACCAGAAATTGCAAGAAGCAATTTATGAAACCTGATATTGGGATTTAATCTAGAAACCGGATGATCTCATTAGAGATGTTTAGTCTTTCACAAAAACTTTACAATTACAGTAACAAATAGAGAAAGAAAAACAACTTTCCTGATTATGGCAAAGAAGCTAACACCTCATTTGTTTGGTTTGGGTTTTTGTTTGGTTTTTGTAAGTATATAAATATTCAATTAAAGAGACAGGCTCACTTGTAATTATGAACTCATGACTGTGACAGCATTGAGATACCATATAGGCACATGTACAGCAGATGTTTGACAGTAACGGTTCTTCCATGTAACATAGCAGTTATTGTGTGATTTAGTGCCACTTATTGCAAAGTGTTACCCATGGGCACACTGAAAATGCATTTTTCTCCACCCTTTGACATACGTATAATTTAAAAGAAAAAATATAAAATTTCACACCTTTTTTTTTCCAATTTGTGATACTTCATATCAGACTGTAGCCTTCCCATAATATTTTTGTCCCAGAAAACTTTTGAAAATGCCCACCTTTATTTCCTTTGACACATGGTAATCTATAATGGGTACAGACAATGAGGTGATCAACTGGAATACCTGAAAAACCTAAAGGACGAGTAATGCTTTTAGTTAAGTGGCACCAAGTACACACTAGAAACTATGCAAACTGTAGGTAACTACACTGTATGTACACGTAAGTATCTTGTACTAGCTGTGTATGGATGTTGGACACCCATGTAATTATAATATGCATTTTGAATTCTGGGAAAGAGGAAATCTTAGTGTAGATAATATAATTTGTTTTGAAATATACATTGGCAATATTGAAATATACTCAGTGCAATATCTCTAATTCTATTGCTGGATATTTAATGCAAAGGGTTTTACAAATCCTCTTAAAGAAGATCCAAGAGTTTTGCTAATTCATCTCTCATGTTTTAAAGTACTAACTACAGCAAGTGGTAGTTTTTATTCTTACTTATTAAGGTAACAAAGGACATTTATTTGGTTTGGTTTTTACTCTAGAGAAGGAAAAGACATGGATTTTAATCTTTGATTTCATATCTAATCAAATTTAACATTCTTAATTTTTTTGAAATGTATGTGCTTTAGTAAATTGACATACTTTATGAGTAAAAATTTATTCAAAGAATGTAAGATATATTTAGTATTTAAAGTCACTTATATTTTAATGAGGAAATTTTCTTTTCTATATTTGCCTTTGTTTTCATAGCACAACCCAAACATGCCCTTTGCACTTCTATATACCCTTCCAAAGGCAGTGGATTGAACGTAGCAGGATAATCATGAGACTTGAAGGGGATGGTATATGTGAATGGGTTCTAAAATAATCAGCATATTTATGTATTGAGATTACTCTCAAATGCAATAGTTATTGGATATAGCTGGTAATTTCTCTGCCATGCATACTTACAATAATTCTTCTACCTCTCACTTTTAACATGGGCTATGATACTTCAATATAAATAGCAGAAGTAAATATTTACAAGATATCCCAGGAAGCATCATTTTGGGACCTTCATAACAATGCACTCCCCACTCCCTGGGAAATCTCAAAAGCCAACTTCTTGTAGTGTATTTTATGGTGTATGGGTAAGCGTTTGTTTAGCTTCGCTCTCATTAGCTGCATATATAGGTAACACATGAAACTTTGGTGAGGACAGGTCTTTCCATGCCTAGTTAGTGTTTTGCTGTTATGTAATTGTAACTTTTAAAAAGTAATTTGATGGCAGCAGTTTGCAATCCAATTTGATATTTCAGTTTATTTTTAAAGTATAAGAATTTCTTCAAATTCAATGCTGTATTTTAAGTACAAGTCATGTATATGATTTAATTTCCAGAGAAATATTATCTATATAAACAAAAATTAAGTATTTTAAAACTGTCTCCTTATGAACAAATAACCCCAATAATTCAAAATATTGCCTCAAAAGCCCACTTTTTCTGCCTAGGCATGATAGGAAGTTTTCAATGATGTAATTTAAATATGTTAAAATAAAATGCCACTTTATGAGCGTATTTTCCCTTCAGGAAAAAAATAGATTACATAAATTTATTAAATATTGATGGTGAATCTATAAAATACGCTTAAAATTAAAGTAAGAGTTTATGTTATGTGGTTATGTTATACATATTATTTGATTTAGTCTTTAACATCGTGTCCATATATGTATATGTAGTATTTATATATGGTCATATATATATATATATATTACATATATGAAATGTGTGATTATTTTGGAGAAAATGGGCCCAAATGTGAAAAAGATGTAAAGAAAACATTATAACCCCTTGGAAATATGATGTATATTTCAAAGATGTTAAGTTTAAAGAGAAGTGACAATTGCAGAGGCACAAGAAAAAATCTACCAGGGCTCAGCACTCAAGCACTTTCCCCACATCCAGGGTCAAAGCAGTAGCGATTCCTACACGGACTTTTAAGCGCAGCATGAAATGCAGCATTACACGAACACACAGTACTGTCAAACCTCAAATGCTTTCTTTCTTTAGATGCTTTCCCTTGTACATGATCCTCGTAGACATGTTTTTATATTCGCTGATAGTGAAAGTCACGCGCAATAAAATGTAACGGTTGGAAGCAGTAGTCACGAATCGGTTAAAGACAAGTACAAAATGTTAACAGTTGTTATCTTTCTCCTCCTCGCTTTTCTCCGTGGTTCCGATGTGTTGACTGAATGTCATAAATAGAACAAAAAAAAGAAAAAAAAAGCAGAAGCTTTTCAAAGCTAGTAATATTGCTCCTTATAAATATGTAACATTTTTATCTTTATACAAACTTACTTCGCTGTACTCGCTGTACCTGTTGTCGATTGATTCAATGATGCAATTGAGTAGTGATCTAAAGACTTCTGAGTTTGGAATGGCTGATCTCTTCTTCGTATTCAGTTCACATCAACATTTGCGAATCAGTTGTTTAGCTTTTTATTCAACCGTACACATTCCTTAAAGACAGCTCCATTCTTATCATAAACATTTCAGTGTAAACAACCTTGGAACAAGTTTGCCATGTTCAAAAAAAAAAAAAAAATTTAAAGACTTATCTCTGAAAACAGTGTCCAGAAATGCAGGTGTTCCCGGTAATGAAGCTTCAAAAATAAAGTGGTCTATTTATATGACATGAAATCCATATCTTTTGGAAGGGTATACTTAATGACAGCACTCAAATATATTCTGTGCTGCAAAGAAGATCCAAATGAAGCATATCGCACAGAAAACAAACACAATTATTAAATCTACTTGTATCATGAACATTTTCACAAAACAAAATGCATATTGTAATATTAAGTACATGACACTTGCATGTTAATATGCCTATATACTGACAAAGTATTCAATGTGTACTGAGTGGCGCTTCAAATATGTCATGTACAACACTTAGAAACATGCCTACAAAGGTTCCCACTTGCATTTCATCCTTTCAGTAAAGTCTCCTCACACGTGCAAAAAAATTGTTTGATAAATATGAAAAAAAATAAAATTTGAATTTTAGTTATCTGTTGGACATTACTGAACTTCTTCTTCATTTAGTGTATTTTAGGTTCTGAACACAGACATTGAGAATAAACGTTCTTTTCTCCAGTGAAAGATTACAAACGATGTGGTGGAGCATGTTCTGTTATGCCAAACGCATTATTTTGAATACCTTTTTTCAATTGCATTTTATATCCATCTATTTTAGGTTTCCTCAATGACATACAATTTTCTTGTAAATTTCTAAAGGGAACTTAAAAAAATGAGAGCTACTAAATGTTATCTTTCTGATAAAACATTTAATCATTACTCCTTGAAATGTATGAACCTTGTGATATGCTAAGGGTTAAAAAATAAGTGTCGCTGACATAAAGAATTTTGCTTGAGATTGCCAACATTCAAAATTCTGTAAAAGTACTTTTACATCCACTTATTTGTGTTTACTAATGTTGACTAGGAACAGAAGCAAAAATATCTAAAACAAACTTTTTTATTTCTACACTCTAACCGATATATTTCAACTACCTAAGATAATGCGATTAACCATATATACATCCCGAGCTTATAACAATAAGAATTTGAGATAAGCTTTTAAATTTATGGAAGATTTTCTTTGTGTCTTTGGAAGTTCACTTACCATAAGGTATTTTGTAGTGTACTTTAAGTAACAGATTTTGTTATACAGGGTAAGCCAAAGGCTGTACAAGAATTAGTGCCATTGGGTCTGATATTTGTGTTGGACCATGAAATATTCCATTAAAATTTGTCTGTAAATACAAGGCAAGATTTTGTATCTGGTTTATTTTTTATTAAATAACATGTTATATTATTTTCCATTTACATTTTTTCCAGTGAAAGAAGGCATGTGATGTTTGGTAATTTGAAGCTTTCTTAAAGATCAGATTTCACATATTAAAAGGAAATGAGAACATTTTCAGGGAAATATTCACAAAAGGTTTTTTTTGTTGTTGTTGTGGTTTTTGTTGTTGTTGTTGTTCCTGTTTTTTGTTTTGTTTTGTTTTGTTTTGTTTTGTTTTGTTTTCTTGTGATGCTCAGCGTGCCTATCCATGTAAGCTCCAAACCGAGAAAGCACAAAACAATCATGCTATAGGAATGGATAAACTTGTGATAATGGCAGATAACTTCTGATAATTTTATGGCATTATAAATTCAACGTTTCAAACAAATAATTTCTAATACAATTCACAATGACTATTTCTTGATTCCTATGTCTTTAATTCCATAGTGTTTTTGGTACATGAAAGCAGCCTTTTCTGTTTAAAAATTCAAATATAATTTTAGTATATATATCAAGATGTGCTTTAAAACTAACAGAGTCTGGGAAATGTTTAAAATCTGGAAAATAATATTCAACCATAATGTTTTGAAAATGTTTAGATATTTATATGCTTCTAGATTTTTGAAAACTTGAAGAAGAGAAAGTAGGAAGAGAATTCTACACTTGCATTTAAATTCCATTCGGTACTAATTTAGGCTGCATATTATTTAACCAAAACTTACCTAATTACACTTCCTATAGGCCAAATTATTCTGTATGATGAGTTACACCCAAAGGCAGAACATAATACTTTAAGCCTTGACCTATAAAACTCACTAATACAATAAGACTCTCTTTACAAACAATAGTTATTTCACAGACTTTGACATGATTATGTTTGATGGAAAAGGAGATAAATTCAGTAATTAAAAATGTATCTATTATGAAACAATTCCCATAATTTAGTAAACTAAAAACCAAGAACATATTTATCTTTCAAACATTGTGTATAATCTTAAATACACATAGCATTTTTCTGTTTGTATCTTATGCTAACTTCTTAATAGGTCACATTAAAAAAGGTTTTATTATAGTAATAAACTATGAACTTTAGTTGTCTTCTAAACAGTGGCTGTTGCCACAACCAGATTCAAGATATTAGTGAAATCCTGAAAACACACATCTTGGCCATAACTGTAGTACATGACATATACATGTTTGTGTATATACACTCACAACCACACACACACACACACACACACACACACACACACACAAACACACACACACACATAGTCAATAGATGAAAGATTATAGAAATACAATGTTGTCTTGTAGAATGATGCACACTTACTTTAAAGACTGAAGATAGAGCATATAGACTTTACATATAGCCCAATAAATACACTGAACCACATGGTCGAAGGAGTGAGAAAAGAAGAAGAAAGTGATAAAAGAAAAACAAAAGACAAGACAAGTCATTGCCATGTAACTCAGAGTTGGCATATAATAGCAAATACTCCAGGCACTCTCAACTCTTTGAAACACTGCTGATAACAATATGATGTCCTTGGAGTAAAAGATCATTCCAAGACCTGTAAATATAACTGACGAACCTGATAAGTGAAGAATTTATGCCTTTTTAACCTTAAATTAAGGGCATCAAGAAATGAATGTTTTTCAGTAGCTTGGGAGATAAAGGGGATAAGAAAATATCTAGCTGGGCATGGTGGTGGCACATGCCTTTAATCCCAGTACTTGGAAGGCAGAGGCAGGCAGATTTCTAAGTTCCAGGCCAGCCTGGTCTACAAAGTGAGTTCCAGGACAGCCAGGGCTACACAGAGGAACCCTGTCAGGGGTTAGGGGGAGAAAAAAAGAAAATATCTATAGCTCTGGTGTGCTTATTTAGTAACCTCACCAAAAGCCAGAAGCACATTTAACATGTTTCTAATAAGATCGGAGAATTTTATGAAATTTAGCCTCCCAATGTCCAATATCTCACAGACCTGTCTCCTTAAGATTATGATGTAGACATCGAAAGACTTCAGCTTGTACTAAATGACCAAACAGTGAGTATTTATTTGCTTCAAACTGAATCCTTTGATCTTAGATTTTTTTCCATTAAAACACAAAATTTTCAATTATGGAGTTTGTATTATTAAAAATCTCCAATTTCTCCTCTCAGGGCATATCTTGTTCCTAAGCACTAAATGACAGAAAGACTGCCTCGTGGACTATAGATTCCCTCAAGAAAGCAGGCATATTTTAAACCCTATCTTGGTTGTAGAATTTCCTGCTAAACTGATGGAATAAAAATATTAGACAGCATTTTACATGAAATTGAAACAAACTCTTAACTTACTAGGAAGTCTAGGCTGAGACTCTTCCTTCGCCTTGTACTAGACATCAAATCCCTAAGCCCTGGAAACATTTTTTCCCTCTCTGTACCTGGCAGTCATCTTGATCTTCATGCCGAGTGCTGACTTCTCTCTCCCTCAGTTATCTACCACTTTCCCAGAGACACATTGGGAATTTAATTTTTCCACTAGAAGATAACTTTGAAACGAACCTTGAAGCCAATGCACTTCTTACAAAAGAGCAAACTTAAGTAAACAGTGAGAAGGCTATTTGTGGGAATTGGAGGGTTAAAATATGAATCCTGCTCAAGTGCATTTCTTCTGTGCTGTATAATTTGTACCACTGGGCGCACACGTAATCTGATTCTTCCTCAATCACTGCTGTTTATAGAATATTTTTCTCAGAATTTATCAGACATAGAATTAATCTATTTTCCTTGAATTTGAGAATGACAATTTTTAAAACTTTTATGCTTCTGTTCTAAACTGCCATCAGTAATAAATGACTAAAACCCCACTGTGACACACTTGGCAGGAGTCTCTGAGAAGGATAAAGGGGCATTTTGAGGCAGGATAATTTATTAACACGATAACTAAATGTCTGAGCTGAGGAAGTTTAAGAAAATGCTAAGGTACAGAACGTCAGGAAGTTAGTTTGTATTCGTGGCCTTGAGACAGAGTACTGTACTAACATGGCCAAGATGACCTAATGCTTTGTAATGCCTCAGTTTCAAATACCTGCTATTATAAACTGACCTTAGTAGGCCCTTCTGAAGCTTTAGTTCTAAATGTAGAAAGGTTCATTAATTGAGTCCAGTACTTACCATCTGAGTTGATTTCATAGTCAGTGATCAGGGATATTCCCGGGACTCCATGTTCTGAGTGACACTCCCTCCCCAGGCTTAATGGCAGCCAGTAGTCAAACCGGTATCTTGAAGGTCATAATTTCAGCTCTGACTTTGTGTTTTGTAAGAGAAACCCAATCAACCATCAAGGCCCATTTTGAAATGACATGCTATCATACTCTGCAAGCCTTTAAAATAAACACAGAAATAATAAGTGGAGTTGTAGCTAGGGTTATTCCTAAGTATGAAAGAGGCTCTGGTCTGGATCTCCTTGCTGGCAGTAGAACAATTATGAAATGTACTTTGCAGGGAAATAACAAAAGGTAAGAAAGATACACTTGTTTTCTTTAGCACTGAAGACAGTTGTTAACTTCCCTTAGACCCTTAAGTACAAACTTGGATGCTTAGAATTGCATACTTAGTGTTGAGCAACTAATACCATTAGGATCTCTTTTTAAAGAGATGTTGACAAGGTTTCATCCATTTCCATGTAGAACACTTCAATAATGCTTAGTATTTTCAGAGAGAAGATGCATAAATGTTGTAATTTGCACTCCCTGTCAATTCACACATGCTATTGTTTTTCTACCACATCATCCAGTATTCTTAAAATATTGCTGTCCATGAATACCCCAGGATACCCTCATTTCTTTAGTTTATTTTCAAATAAGAACATTAAATTATTAAAATATACCAAGTCAGTCTCTTGAGCAGTTGATACAATGAGCATTAAGTAAAGACTCTGACTCTTCTAGCATCTAGAGTCTACAGATACTATAGAGTATACATTTGAGTATACAGAGGAGAATAGAAAAGAAAACCCACAATGGTTTATATATAATTGCCAGTTCTAGCAAGTGCTGTGGCCACTTAGTCAAGGAAAAGAAAGATAAAAATAAAACAACTTGCCCTTTAGGAGTGACATGTTCTTGGGGAGAAATATTGGAGCAAATATTTTAGTGTATTAACTGTTATTAACCCTTTAAGTGTAGATATAAACAGAGCTGAGCAAAGGAGGCACCAGATGCCAGGAGCTGGCACCAGATGCCAGGAACCAGCAGGAAAGCTATCAGGCAAAGGGACTTTCATCCAAATTTTTCCAAATACAGGCATGAATTGTGAAACACTAGTAAAACGTCTTTAAGAAATGGAAAGTCAGAGTCTTTGCACCAGAAGAGACATCATTTTGAATTTTTAGGAAGCAATAGATATCCAGGTAAGAAACCCAGCAGAGTGGTGAGACAATATGGGGCTCGCAAATTTCATGAAGCTGCTGTCACACTCTGGCTCGGGAGAAGCAGGGCCTCTTTGGCTTATTCACTTGGCACACAGAGTACATCCTGCTCGCTTGGCAGAACAGTGTCGATAACTGACAATGGCAAGCTTGCACTCAGCAACACTTGTAGACACATTTGCAGACACCGTGAGGAGCCTCATACAGGATTTGGTCCTGGGAGTAAAGGAGCCCCGACTGCTGTACTTCCTGAGTCATGAGAAGGATAAAGGTATCCCAGATGGGAAGAGTTGCTTCTATCTGCTCAGCAGATCAGAGGAACAATACAATTTAAATGGAGAAACTTGGCTACTTACTGGCTGGAGAGTTCAGATCAAAAGCTTAAGCACATTCACTGAGGGATGAGAACTCACACTGTTTTGCACATGCTAAATTGGTGCCATGTTTTCACGCAAAGCCGGAAGAGGTGAAGCGGCTCTTTCTGGCTGCCTAGATAGGGCACTGATTCCATTCCTACGGAATCTGCCCTTATGATTTGAGAGCTTCCCCCAAATGATCAGTTTAGCAATGCTATTTAGAGGAATTGTTAGGCAGAAAGAAAAGAGCCATAGTCTGCAGCCACCTGCTTCCTCGGTACTGTTTGGGGACACCTGAATGTCAGTATGTCCACACTGCCGGGCATAAATGGTGTAACCTGTGGCCAGTTAACAGCTTTCTGATGTAGACTGGGTATATATTTCCTGTGTACGCAAGACTGGGAAACATCCTTTGAGTAAGATTCTGACCGCATTAAAGGGGAATTCTTGCATGGCTGAAAAAGACCAGCCTAAACCAAAATCAAAAGGAGACATTACACACATGAGTCAAGGTAAGGACACAGGAGGAAGAATGTCTCCACAATGATAGAAGCCACCAAATCTTGAAGGCTGCCCTGTCTTCTCAGAACAACAATCCCCACATATCACTACTGTGTCTCTGTGTGCTGTGACCTCTACCTCAGCAGACATCTCTCCTGCTCTTCTATCTTTCCAGCTTTTTCCTCCTCAATGGTATCAGCTTTGTAAGCATGTTCCCCCCTCCCCGCTTGTTTCCACTCTCTTCCTGACTCCAATAAACAGTCTCTTGAGTTCCCTTTCTGTTCTGTTTTCAGATCCTTTTATGTAGGAGACAAAGAATCCAGAAAGAGACTCTTCCTTTAGATATCAGCCATAACACTGGACTAAGAAATAAGTTTTAAGATATTAATTCAAAGGCACACACACATTTAGTTTCTCTCCTCTACCTTCTTGCATCTTAGAGATAGAGGGAAGGAAGCATTATGAAGCAGCAAAGAAGAGCTGAGAAGGAATTTTCTTGCACTACATCCTTGTGGTTAAAGTTTACAAGTCGATCAGAATCATCATCCTTGCTGGTGGGTCTCAGGTAGCATACATACCTCAAATTCTTGTGGCATATTCATAGATTCGAATTTGCATGCACACTACAAAAAGTTACTATACAATAGATTGCAAAATAATAGATACTTTAGGTTACATACTATATAGTTTGAAAACACTATTTTTTATTTTATTTTATTCACTTTGAAAATTCCAACTATTTTTATATATTCAACTAATTGTATATATTAAATCATGTTCAAATACTTTAAGGTGCCCTCATATCCACCTTTTATGAGATTGTAATTATTTTTGTTTTATACAAATGAGTATTTTGCCTGCAAGTGTGTCTGTTCATCATATCAGTGTAGTATATTCAGAGACCAGGGGAGGTCAGATCCCCCAGAAAGAGAGTTATCATCTTTGTCAGCTGCTGTCCTATCCATGTCCCTTGGAAGAGCAAGGAGTACTCTTAACCCCTGAGCTATCTCTCCAACCTGCTCTTTAAAATTTATTCAGGCAACAAATTGTGTTACATAGCTAAACTGTTCTTCAGATTGGACAATATGTCTCCGATCTGACGTTGAGAAAAATAGAATGCACTTTCTGCAGAAATTAGGAAGGGGAGATGCCATTTAGCCAAATCATGACCTACCCTCACTGTCTCCAAGAACATTCAAGAAATTATTCTTCAATAACCATGAAAAGAATAATTGTGATTGGATGATGCTTCTAGAAAATGAGAAAAAAACAAACCATAAGATGTTCCAGAACAAATAAGAATGTAGTTAAAAAAAGAAGATAAAAGTACTTTTCAGGTTTAGGAAATGGCAAACAGAGAAAATCAAGAATCTGAAATGATTTACCGACAATCAATCAGAAGGGGTTGCATCACATTTTTGTGAAGTATCTGAGGAAACTGAAACTAATGAGGGACTCTGATCCATACTTTACAATAACCAAATGTTGAATTTTATTGCATAGAGCAATGAGACTGTTGTTACCTGGGATATCATTACTCATTCTTTTGCCTCCGTCAACGTCATGGGAGCTAATAAAATGTTATTGAGACCTTTTATTGGGTCATTAGATATATATTAAATGCAAAACTTTCATAACATTTAACAAAGGAAACTTTCATAACAGCAAAGAAGATAATGGAGGAGAGAAAAGGTCATTTATTTAATATGCAATGTGTTTTGTCCTGAGAATGTTGAAAATCTGTGTCATTAAGTTATATCAACAGTTTTGAGGACAGAAAAATACTTAGTAATTTCTTTTCATATTGAATAATATTGTTTAGAGATTACAGCCTGTACATTTTAGAAATACTCACAATCTCTAAAGTTTTGCATTATTTTTACACATTTTGTAGGTTATTGAGTGAGGATTTAAAGTGTGTGTGTGTGTGTGTGTGTGTGTGTGTATGTATGTGTGTGTGTGTGTGTGTGTGTGTGCATGTGCTCAAGCACGCTCGTGCAAACATGCGCATGCATATGCATATCACGTGACATAAGATGCCTTTGGAAGTTGAAAGAGGGCCTGGGATAATCTGGAACTGGTTTACTGGCAATACTGAGACCACAGTAACTAGGAACTTCTGTAAGAACAATACACACTCTTAACTGCTAAGCTGTGCTCCAGGCCCTGCTCTGACTTTTGAAAGACATGTGTTTTCCATGTAGCTTCCCCAAGCCTAGAAACCATCTCTACTTCCCCAAGTCTGGTCTTGCAAGCACTTGGAAGAACACCAAATTCCACTTTTTTTTTTAATTGACCAGTTTTAATTAAAAACAAAACAAAACAAAACAAAACAAAATACAATGCAACATCGAATTTCCCTTACAATTCAGTTAAATCCAAGCATTCTAAGACTGAACACAGTCTCCTGGCCAGATTGATTCAGCAGGTGAGCTGCTGAAGACACAGGTAATGAGGATGATCCAGTTCCAGCTTCCAGTCAAATGGATGCTAAGGCTATTGCTTTCAGTTTCACAGGAAGGAAACACTTCCTTGGGAGTTCCTTAAAACCAGCACAAAAGCTCAGACACCCAGAGAGCACAAATGTAGATGTGCCCATTCCTTCTCCCACTCTCGGGACTTGCCTTCTCTAAGATAATCTTACCCCCAGAATACTTACATGATGCATCAAGCATCTCTTAGTTATTAAATAGACTCCTTTCCAAAACATACAGCCATCCTCACTGGAACTCTGTTACCCCCATTTGAGTATAATGTTAATGTTGTTAGTACAGTGGACTTTCCTGGTGACTGTGAGAGCAACTGAGCATTTCATCACATATGAAAGGATTTACATGAGTAGAGTGGATTTTGATGCAAAAGTGTAGCATAAACTGAGTTTCTAACTTCAAAACAGAAATTATGAGTATCTAAAAACATGAGTGAGGCTCAATAAATACTTTTCCTACTGGTAAAATACTTTTTTTTTAAAAATTAGGTATTTATTTAATTTACATTTCCAATGATATCCCAAAAGTCCCCCATTGTATGGAGCACAGGGTCCCCAATGAAGGAGCTAGAGAAAGAACTCAAGGAGTTGAGGGGATTTGCAGCCCCATAGGAGGAACAACAATATGAACTAACCAGTACCCCCAGAGCTCCCAGGGACTAAAACACCAAACAAAAAGTACACATGGAGGGACTCATGGCTCCAGCAGCATATGTAGCAGAGGATGGCCTAGTCAGACATCAATGGGAGAAGAGATCCTTGGTCCTGTGAAGGCTCTATGCCCCAGTGAAGGGCAATGCCAGGGCCAGGAAGCAGGAGTGGGTGGGTTGGTGAACAGAGGGAGAGGAGAGAGGTTAGGGGTTTTTCAGATGGGAAACCAACCAAGAAAGGAGATAACATTTTAAATGTAAATAAAGAAAATATCCAATAAAGAAAAAAAAAACTGTTTAGAACGAAGAAGATTAGCACCATGGAAGATGATTAGACATTAAGGTAGGGGTGATATTAGCAAAGTATACATACTATACATATATGAATATGCCATAATGAAACCTATCATTTTATATAAGCATCATAATAAAAAGTACACTTAAATATTTTTTAAAAAATATAGCAATTTTTCAACAAAGACTGTTTTATTGTATCGTTCAGAAATCCCAAGAGAAACATGCCTGTCCAAGAAGTGTTAAAGCACATGTCTACAAAAAAACATATGAATGTTAAAAAGGCAGCTTACTTCATATAGTTGAAATACTGGAAATAATACAATTTCATCAATTACAAAAGTTTTAAGACATACAGCCATATTATCAATGATAAGGTGATACAAACAATTCTACTATGAATTTTCTGATATGGTATATCACTAATAGGTAGATATCAAAACTTTTTAATTAAATAGGATCCTTTAAATATATAGTAAGCATTTTGTAATTCCCTTTGAGTGATAGAGATGTGTAGCAGTGGGGGATGGGTAACTGGAGGAAGCCACTAGCAAATTCCAGATACCAGGGAAGCAAGAGGTTCCCAGAACCCAAAGGGGAAGACATTAGTCAAAATACTCAACACTAGGCAGGAGAGGGGATAGAACCTGTTGAGACCATATCCAGGGGGAAATGGGTCTCTATAAGTTGAGGGTTGAGGCCACCCACCCATCTCAAAAATATTAACCCAGAATTACTCCCATCTAAAGGAAATGCAGGGACTAAGAGTAGAGCAGAGTCTGAGGAAAGGCCATCCAGAGACTGCCCCACCTAGGGATACATCCCATATGCAGCCAATATACCCAGACACTATTGCTGATGCCAAGAAGTGTTTGCTGACAAGAGCCTGGTATAATGGTCCTCAGAGAGGCTCTGATCAATACAAATGTAGATGTTCGCAAGCAACCATCAGACTGAGCACCGGACCCCAAGGGAAGAGTTAGGAGAAGGACTGAAGGAGCTAAAGGGGATTACAACCCCATAGGAAGAGCAACAGTCTCAAGTAACCAGAGCCCCCAGAGCTTCCAGGGACTAAGCCACTAACCAAAGATTACAGATTGAGGGAACCATGGCTCCAGATGCATATGTAACAGAGGATGGCCTTGTCAGGCATCAATGGGAGAGGAGGCCCTTGGTCCTATGAAGGCTTAGATGCCCCAGCATAGGGTGATGTTAAGGCAGTGAGGTGGGTGGGGGAGCACCCTCAAAGAAGCAGCAGGGAGGGGGATGAGATAGGGAGTTTGTGGAAGGGAGACTGGGAAGGGCAAAAACATTTGAAACACAAACAAATTAAATAATAAGAAAGCACATTATGTAATGAAAATATCACAGTGGTAAAAAAAAAAAAACAATCAATGAGCTCTCAGTAATAAAGTGAAAAGGAAAATGAAAGAAACCTTATAAAGGGGAAAATTCAGAATAATCTATGTGACCTACATCCTAACTACTGTGAAAGTCATGTGACCACTATGTTTGCAAATACAAATTAAACATGTGAAGTTGGTAAACTCTGTCTTTTCATATCTTCATAACACTGACTGAAATTTTAGTGGGAGGGTTCAGGGTATAATTATGTAGTTTGGTGTAATCTTTTTCTGTATGGAAAAAACAATTCCTAAGTTCTAATTTCGGCTACAAGTATATTAAAAAGAAAAGATAATAAGTCTTGAGAAGAATCCTGAAAATAATGATCAAAAGTAAATAAATGAGAAAAAGAACAGGAAAATATCAAAAGTGCACATCACACATGCAAACATTCATCACAAAGTATATACCATAAGTTTTGCAATTTCTGTGCTTGCTAATATTGAAACTGAATAACAGCTTTGCAGAGTGATAAAGAGAGGCAGAGGTTCAAGTGTAGAGAAATATGAAGAAAAAAAGAGGAAACTATGATTTACTCAAAGAACATTGATAACCAAAAAAAAAAAAAAAATTACTCTGTATTCTCAACAATCCTTACTGATGTGAAATTATAGAATAGTACTCTAGTTCATTTGCTTTGTTACCAAATGTATAAGAAGAAAGTAAGTGCCACCCACCCATCTCAAAATTGTTAACCCAGAAATGTGCCTGTCCAAAGGAAAGACAGGGACAAAAAAAAAAGAGGGGGGGAGGGACAAAGACTGAAGGAAAGATCATTCAAAGACCACCCCATCAGGGATTCCATCTATAGACACCAAACCCCCACACTATTGCTGATTCTAAGAAGCACTTGCTGACAGGAGCTTGGCATGACTGTTCCCTGAAAGATTCTGTCAGCACCCGACCAACATAGATGCAGATACTCACAACCAACCATCAAACTGAGACAGAGGACCCCAAGGGAAGAGTTCATGGAAGGACTGAAGGAGTTGAAGAGTATTGTAAGCACATAGGAAGAACAATATCAACTAACTGGACCAACCAGAGCTCCCAGGGACTAAACCATCAACGAAAGAGTATATATACATAGAAAGGTCCATGACTCCAGCTGCATATGTAGCAGATTGCCTTATATGACATCAGTGAGAGGGGAGGCCCTTGGTCCTGTGAAGGCTTGATGCCCCAGCATGGGGGAATGCCAGGGCAGTGAGGGTGAAGTAGGTACATGGGTGAAGGAGCAACATCATAGAGGCAAAGGGGAAGGGGGAGAGGGCAAATGGGATGAGAGGTTAGTGGGAGGCTAACAGGGAAGGGAGATATCATTTGTAATGTAAATGAATAAAATGATAAATAAAAGAAGAAGAAATTAAGTGGATTGAGTGGGAAAGACCGTGTCCATGCATCTATCTAGTGATGCTGAGCAGAGCTGCTTCATTCTGTGAATCTGGAAGAAGGCCAGCCCAAGACTGCTCCAGCCCAAAGAATCTGATGTTAATGCAGCTTGTGCATTCCAGAGATGCTGCTCCTCACAAAGCACGCAATTTCCGCTGATGGCTTTCCCTTGAAACACATACTTTGGAGCTTGAGTGTACAAGTAATGCATCCAACAACCTTGAAGTTTCTGTGCAGGGGGAAAAAAATCACGAAGACATAAAGGGAGATTCCCAAAGAGTTTCAGCTGTTTCACATTTCAGCCAAAGCTTTTAAGCCCAGGCACTAGCATGTGAATCAATGATATTTCCTATGGTCCCAGACCACAGGCTTCCAGCAACCCTAGCTGATAGACTAGAGTGAAATCAAATTGTGCTGAGGTAGCAGACCTAATACCAGATCCAAAGGCAGAATAAATGTTTCACAACATTAAATTTTAAGGTTTTATTTGCATGATGAAATATTCAGAAGATTTGTCTAAAAATATAAGTGGGAAAATAACCTTTTAGATGGATACACCTGACTTGATTTCATAAGGCAGTCAATATTTGATGGATGAATCACTAAACAACAGGGACGATCTGAACAGCTGCTAGCAAAAAGATCTGAACTCTGTAGATTTTGGAAGCACTAACTCAAAATGTGCTTGTCTTATAGAAACCTTTTCTTTAAATTTATCTTTTTTCACATGTTAACTTCTGTCATTGTATGCATACATATTCAGAATCATCATATTGAGATTAATTTTTAGTGGTTCCAGATTTTGTAACCTCAAGATAACTAAGAATAATAGAATTAAATTTGAATTTAAATGACAATACAGATTTATTTTCCTTCTGCCAAAAAAATTTTTTTTAGTTGTCTTTATTTCTTTACTTGTAATATGAGAACTGAAGAAGCAGTTGCTGGAATTTGCTAAGTTAGGAGTCCTCACATGAAGTTTCAAAACAACCAGAAATAACTAAGCTTGCAGAAGAAAATAAACAGGGTCAGCAGATATGATTGTAAATGACAAACAGAATCCATAGCAATGAAGATGCATATAGGAGTACAAATGAATATGGCATTTACAACTGAGCAGAAATGAAAGTGATATTTGTATAGTCAATGGAGGTGGTATGTTTTGATGGTAGGGTTATAAGCACATGTAATTTGTTGATTGGCCCATAGAGAAATTTAGACATAGAGCCCTGAAAAATGTGTAAGATTAAAGAAACACAGAGCATGATTGTTGAACCATATGTAATCACATTTACTTTAAAATGCACAGATATTCACTCTAGGGTAAGAACTCCATTGGGGGCCCTGTGATCCATCCAATAGCTGACTGTGAGCATCCACTTCTGTGTTTGCTAGGCCCCGGCATAGTCTCACAAGAGACACCTATATCTGGGTCCTTTCAGCAAAATCTTGCTAGTGTATGCAATGGTGTCAGCATTTGGAAGCTGATTATGGGATGGATACCCGGATATGGCAGTCTCTAGATGGTCCATCCTTTCGTCTCAGCTCCAAACTGTGTCTCTAGTCCAAAGCACACAATTTCCGCTGATGGCTTTCCCTTGAAACACATACTTTGGAGCTTGAGTGTACAAGTAATGCATCCAACAACCTTGAAGTTTCTGTGCAGGGGAAAAAAATCACGAAGACATAAAGGGAGATTCCCAAAGAGTTTCAGCTGTTTCACATTTCAGCCAAAGCTTTTAAGCCCAGGCACTAGCATGTGAATCAATGATATTTCCTATGGTCCCAGACCACAGGCTTCCAGCAACCCTAGCTGATAGACTAGATCCAAAGCAAAACATAGAAGAACATTAACCTGGGCATATATCCAGAAGATGTTCCAACCAGTAAGAAGGACACATGCTCCACTATGTTCATAGCAGCCTTATTTATAATAGCTAGAAGCTGGAAAGAACCCAGATGCCCCTCAACAAAGGAATGGATACAAAAAATGTGGTACATTTACGCAATGGAGTACTACTCAGCTATTAAAAAGAATGAATTTATGAAATTCCTAGGCAAATGGATGGACCTGGAGGGCATCATCCTGAGTGAGGTAACCCAATCACAAAAGGACTCACACAATATGTACTCACTGATAAGTGGATATTAGCCCAGAAACTTAGGATACCCAAGATATAAGATACAATTTGCTAAACACATGAAACTCAAGAAGAATAAAGACCAAAGTGTGGACACTTTGCTCCTTCTTAGAACTGGGAACAAAACACCCATAGAAGGAGTTACAGAGACACAGTTTGGAGCTGAGACGAAAGGATGGACCATCTAGAGACTGCCATATCCGGGTATCCATCCCATAATCAGCTTCCAAATGCTGACACCATTGCATACACTAGCAAGATTTTGCTGAAAGGACCCAGATATAGGTGTCTCTTGTGAGACTATGCCGGGGCCTAGCAAACACAGAAGTGGATGCTCACAGTCAGCTATTGGATGGATCACAGGGCCCCCAATGGAGGAGCTAGAGAAAGTAACCAAGGAGCTAAAGGGATCTGCAACCCTATGAGTGGAACAACAATATGAACTACCCAGTACGGCCCAGAGCTCGTGTCTCTAGCTGCATATGTATCAGAAGATGGCCTAGTTGGCCATCAGTGGAAAGAGAGGCCCATTGGTCATGCAAACTTTATCTGCCTCAGTACAGGGGAATGCCAGGGCCAAGAAGTGGGAATGGGAGGATAGGGGAGTGGGTGGGGGAGTGGGTGGGGGACTTTTGGTATAGCATTGGAAATGTAAATGAAATAAATACCTAATTAAAAAACATAAATAAAAATAAAAAAATAAAAAAGACAGAAGTCTTTAAAAGTTAGTTTAATTTCTCTTAGACTTGTTTCACATATTAATTATGTTTGTGAAAATTAATTATATTTGATGTTCTTATTTTTTAGGTATTTATTTCATTTACATTTCCAATGCTATACCAAAAGTCCCCCATACCCTCCTCCCCACTCCTCCACCCACCCACTCCCACTTCTTGGCCCTGGAGTTCCCCTGTACTGAGGCAGATGAAGTTTGCATAATAGTTTTATTAATTTTATATATCAAATAAAGCCTGGAGATTTTTGGATATTTATTCATTACAGAATAAGGCTATTGAATTGCAATAAGGATTTCTGTTTTTCTCCTTGGTGATAACATAATAATAACATTAACAACAGAAATAAAGATAAAAAGAGTGAAAGAGAAGGAAGCTGAGGTCAGGGGTATCTCAGTCTGATGGGTCATTTTTGGGAAAGGGTAACAACACACTGGACTACATCCATTAGAATTTTTCCATTTCAAGATCTGGTTGATTATGTGCTCACATATGGTGTGACACATTCTGACGACATGAATGTTCAATAAGTGGGCATATTGCAGTTTTAAAGCAAACGATCTTCAGTAAAGATGAAGAGAAAACCTATACTGGAGAATTTGCCAGATCTCCTGAGAGAAGTGTTAGGGCCCAGAACACTGGAAATGAAAGTGAACAGAAGAAAAATGCATCAAATACCTTCTAACTCCAAGAAAGAACTGTGACCATGATTGAAGTTCTGCCTCCTGTGAACTATGAGGACTACCTTTGAATCTATATAAGAGGAATCTTGCTAATCACTTAATACATATTCTTTATCCCTCTTTCTTGTGTGTGTGTGTGTGTGTGTGTGTGTGTGTACTGTCATTTCAAGCCCACACAAGAAACCACTGTAAAACTCTGACAGCCTCACAGCTACTTAACTAGTGCCATAGAAAGATGTTCTTGAGAAAATAACAACAGATTAAAATCTAACATGACTGGATATAAAACTGCCCATTATACTGACTCACTAATCTACTTTCTTCTGAACATTAAACACTAAAACTTCATCAAAACAGTTGTTGATGGAGTCTTCAAATTATTATATAGTTATGTAATACATATATATATATATATTATATGTATATTATATGATAGCTAGTCCAACAATAAAAATGAAATGTGAAAATTTGCTTGACATTTGAGAAGTATTTTGTGAATATTCTAGAAATAAGTCAGAAAGGACATAACAAAAATTACTTTTTCTTTTCTATATTTGTGATACTCATGTATAAACCTTAATATATCAAATAACTTTATATGTCATCAACATAAAACAATATGTAATAGTAGTATATGAAGTCTCAAGAAAAATGAAGACTGAAAATTTTAAAACAAGTTATCAGAATGAATTAAGTACAAAAGGAGAAAATAACAAAATGAAGGATACAGAGGAATTCAATAAAGGAAAATCAAGGAAATTCAGCAAAACAAAAGCAAAAGGAAACTGAACAGTTAGATCCTCCTTTGGTGGTGATTATACTTACCCTTGATACAGGAAAAAAATCATTCTATATGCGAATTAGCACATTTTTTAATAGAGATAAACATAACAAGTTTATTGGGATGAATGAGAACAGGAATAAGCAGGATAAAATTTTCACAATAGTTGTTACTAAGGAAAAGACTATGTAGGCTAACCAGCACAAGTATACTTAAAAAAAAAAGGTGTAAATTCTCTATGGGAAAATACACTGTTTACATCATGCTATAAATAAGCCTTGTTTTAGAATTTGGCTATTGCATCAAAGGTAGAAAGTGCTTAATAAATATTGTCACAAAGTCATCTGCATGTAAGAGTAGTTTAAGAATTTTAATTAAACTGAGGTTTTATTGAGCTATGAATGAAACAAAGAAAGAATGTAAGATCTAGATGCATAATTTAATGAACTAACTTAAAGGTTAAACTCAATCAAAGTAATGAATGGGATAGCTTGGCAATTCTATTAATTTCTAAAATCTTTATAAACTCAAATTAGACACTAGAACTCTCCAATTAATATTAGAGTGTATAGAATGAAAACATTGTTATAATCTTGATGATATGATAATTATAAAAACAGCTCTCAAACAATAGTTTTCCAGGTTGGAAAATTTTGTTTAAACTGTATATGTGTGTATAAATTTGCATTTATTTGGATGTATTATATATAATTTTACATAGATAGTAATATGTTTTTGTAATGGTTTGTATATGCTTGGCCCAGCAAGTGGCTCTACTAGGAGGTATGGCCTTGTTGGATCAGGTGTGGCCTTGTTGGAAGAAGTGTGTCACCACAGGCTAGGACTTTAAGACCCTCATCCTAGATGCCTATTAGACAGAATTCTCCTGTTTGCCGTTGGAATAAGAGATGGAACTCTCAGCCCCTCCAGCCCCTCATCTGCCTGGATGCTGCCATGCTTCCACCTTGATGATAATGGACTGAACCTCTGAACCTGTAAGCCAACCCCAATGAAATGTTTTCCTTTTTAAGAGTTGCCTTGTTTATAGTGACTGTTCACAGCAGTAAAACCCTAACTAAGATAGTTTTTTTTGTGTGTGTGTGTGACTTTTTCAAACATTCTTACTGTTTTTCAGACTCTCCCTTCCCTTCTCTTTTGTACTGATGCTCTTTCCTAAGTAAAGTTTCCTATTTTTCACAGTCTGCTTTCAAATCACTTGTATCCAGCTGTTCTCCTCCCTATTGCACCTCCCCATCCCAATGGTTCCTTTTTAATATCCTGTTTTGAGAAATTACTCAGGTCGTACACTTACACCTGAAGATTTGAAGCTAGGAACTGAAGACACGAGGAGATAAGACATGTTTTCCTAGGTCTGATTAACCTCACTCAGTAAGATCTTCTGTAGTTCCATGCATTCTTCTGAATAGCATTCATTATCATTTTCAGCTGGATATTATTCCGTGTATACCACGTTTTCATGATCTATCTGACTGTTAAAAGATATTTAGATTATTTTCATTTCCTAGCTATTGTGAATGATGCAGCAATGAATGTTGCTGAACAAGTATTTGTGTCAGAGTCAGCCCTGAAAACACAGACATATAAATCATATTATCCATACTGAGCATGTTCGTGAATTTGGGTGAGAACGAGGAGGTAGATGGGAGGACTAGGGGGGGGGGAGGAAGAGAAGTGGTGTAATGTTGCTAATTTTGAAAAATAAAAATAGAATCATTTCTATGTGTAAAAAAGTTGGGGCTTGAGACTGTGGGTTCCATGGGCACTTGATAGGAAACAGTAACTCAGTGGTGTTAAACATAAGAACATAAGAACAGAGGTGAGCACCACTCTCCTCTGTGGAATATGAGCTTTGTGTAATGCTGATTCTGTAACCATGGACAGAATGACTGCCTGTGGGTATCTTCTCTAATTTTAATCTAATCATAAAATTTGATCTAGTGCTGCTATTGAATCTGATTGCCAAGAACACCAGGTTAAATGATTATGCACTGATAGAGTAATCCAAGCACTGCTTATAGACATTAGGAACCAGAAAAAAAATAATGTTTTTCGATTGGGAATTCAGTCTTTGAACTGAAGTATCAATTCATATTCAATGCTTCTGAAAGATAGACTGAAATTTCACTATTACCTTTCACAAATTTTGAAAACATAAACAAGGGGTGGGGTCATAATCTCTTATCCTCATTAAGAATTTTCCATCCACACTTTTAAATAAAGAAACAGCTATATTATTTGTTTATAAATAGCATTAATGTACAAAGTATAGCTTTGTTTCTAAAACTCCCTATGCTATGTATGTCTCTACCTTGAATTCCTTTGAAATACTACCATGCAACCTCCAACGATAGGCCATGTACTCCAGAATTCAACACTATTATGACTTTTCCAATGTGTACTTTTGAGAATTCCGGGGTTTTTATCTGTTAATAATTATAAATAAATCTGTTATAAATAATTTTAGTCACATAATAAAACTACAAATGGTTTCACTTATATTAAAATATCCTTTCAAGTAGAAAAACTATATATATATATATATATATATATATATATATATATACACACACATATAATTTTATTCTTTTACTTACTCAATTACATCCCACTCACTGCCCCCTCGCAGTCCCAAAATCCTTCCCCAATGGCCCGCTCCCCTTCTAATCTCAGCAGGTGACCCTAACACCCTAGAGAGCCCCAACCCCTGCCACTTCAAGTATTTAAGTGTTCTCAAGCACCCTAGGCTGCAGGTGGTGGTCTGACTGGCTGCAAATGGTGGTCTATTTAGGTTCCATATCATCAATGTAGTGAGTCACATCTAAGATCACCCCCATTGATTCTTGGGTGCCTTCCTTATCCCAGGTTTCTGTCTTGTCCTGGAGATGCCCTATCTCCTCATTCTTGTTCATTTGCAGATTTTCATTCATTTTCATGGTCATCTCGCCATCTCTTCTGTTCCTGAATCCATCATTCACCTTGTCAGCATCCCTCCTTTCCAGTTCCCACCCTCCATCTTCATCTTATGACTATTTTATTCCCCCGAGTGAGATTCAAACTTCCTTGCTTAGGCCTTCTTTCTTGTTTAATTTCTTTGGATCTGTGGAGTGTAACATGGCTGAGCTTTGACAGATGTTTTGGTCTATCAAAGCAAAAGCATAAAACTAGGTTTCTAGAGTTGTTTTATGTGTGTGTATGTGTGTGTGTACATACACACATATCTTTTTTCTGAAACAAGGAAAATATAAACAGATAATTAGAATTAGATAGTTATATTTTCTCTCTACTATTTATACATAAGTAAATTCTCAGTAATTTTCTTTCTACTAATCACACATATGTACACAGGGAGAGACTGCACCTGGCATTTTGTTAGACATTGTTGTATTTGGTATGGTTCCGTTTCCACAGTTTGGAACTACAGAATGCATCTCTAACAGAAGGATATTCTTTTGTAATTCTAAAAACAAACACAATCAACAAAGAATTTCAGTCAACACAATGTTCAGTTAAACAAAGAACATGGGAAGGTTCAGACATAATGGCTTTTGTATGCTTTTTTTTCTACTTATTTTAACCACACAAAAACTAAATAGACCATTTGAGGAATTCGAGTCTTTTTTTTTTCTTTGCTCCCTTATAAAGGAAAATCTACATGAAGTTGGCATGACAAATATTTACAAGTCTTGATTTTCTTAATGTATTTCCTAAATTAGCTTTGAGTATGATGGCAATTTATTCAGCAAATCTTGGAAGAGAGACATGTACATCAGTACCACAATCTATAAAACAGTGACATGTACTGACTAGGAATATGGATTACTTAAATGACAACAGATGGAGCCAAATGAAGAATTCAGGGTAAAATTTATGGTTGCCTTCCCACACATATTAGCATTGTAGGGAGGAAAAAGAGATTTTTGACCTTGTGAAAATGGGAAGGAAAGTCATGGTAGATGCAGATGTTGTAAATGATAACCACTTTTTTGGCATTGAGAACTACCACCTTTCCAAAATAGAATTCCTGTTAGCTACAGGGCAGCGGCAGTCACACACATGGAGAGGAGGCAGATGACATGCCAATTCCCTGAAGGGGAACTTGTATATAACAGTTCTCCAGCTAGTAGAAAGATGGATTATGACAAATGCCTTAACAGAACAGAGCAACGATATGAAAGATGTTCACTTTAGCAACCCCAGTGTGGATGAAGCCACGTTGATAGTAACAGGGAAAAAAAAAGTTCAGTTAGTAAAGATAGATTCTGACAAGTGCCTTTACAGAAAAGAGCATACATATTAACGGTGTTCATTTGAGCAACCCCAGTATTTTACAATGCCGTAAGTCAAGTTAGGAATATCATAAAAGGAAAAGTCTAATGAGAATTAGATATTGAGAGTTCTTTTCAAAATTTTATGTGCATATGAATGTCCATTTAACTGAATGTGTTTTAGTTGGTCCATAATATACACATAAATCAATCATTTGAATGTTGTGTTGTCTAACACTGCAGTTGGTCTATTGCTTGTTTATTCATATTGCTAAATGGTAAATTAATGTCACCTATGCTTTCAGTTAGGCATGATTTCTTTCATGGAAGTTGATGCATAGCACAGAGAGCTTTGGGTTATTGTAAATTAGAAATATTTTCATATAAAAGGATGTAACGTCAGAGTATTCAACAATTGCTTCTGTAACCTTCGCCATGTGTTAGAGTGTACACCATGAGTGTAGATACTTCAGCTGCCTTATACAGCAAAAGTTCCGAAGTCCAGTCAATTTTACATGGATGAAAGTTGAGAATAATGGAATACAGTTTGGACTTGAGTTAAAACACATGCTTTGCTAATTTTTTGTGTGCTCAGAATCAATATTTTAAATATTTCTACCTAACTATAATTTAACTGTGTGTATACAGCATGGAGGTTGCTTCAAGGAATTGACTACAATTTATAGTAGTTAGTAGCGGATTCACTGGAGGTCAGCTAGACTAGACCTTGGTGAAAACATTGACTCCAAAAGTCATTACATCTGAACTAGTCAGTTTCTTTTTCAGTACAAGAGTACAAACAATTCATATGGGAAGGTTATATTGAAATTGTTGAACAAGCTAATTGTCTTGGATGAAAAAGATAGACTAAAATGTATGTATACTTATATAAATCTCTATAACAAATTGAGTTTCTGTCACTTATTTTTCTTTCCATTCTTTCTCAATCATTTATTATATTTCATGTTCCAGATAGATTTGGAGGAAGGACATCTGGATTGTTCAGGTTGTTCTTCTCTTGCTGTAAGTATATTTAATATTACATCAAATCTTTCAGTTTTCTTTCATAGAATTTGGCATATCACGCTTAGATTAAATCAAGTATGTAGAAGACTTTGGATGGCTCAAAAATGATATTCAATATTAGGTAAGATTAGGTCAAAGACCAAGTGATATTTATAACCCAGTAGCTCATTCAAAAATCCCCTAGTAGATTTAGACTAACCCCACTCAAGACTTTGGCTACATCCTCAAGAATGAAATATGCTGTACATTGCAAGCAGTCAATAATTGCTAAATAGCACAACCATATGCTCTGCATTTGGATTAGACTGAAGCATTCATTTTAAAACTAATCACAGTATAAAAATTGCTAATGTTCCATTAGGTAGCATCCAATCCATTTACCTGGGATTTTTAATTTGGTAGCTTGTTTGGCTGGTTGGTTTTTGGTTGTGTTGTTGTTGTTGTTCATTAAAAAAGTCTATGACTAGAGTGTTCACTAGGCCAGATTGTGTATGTATCTGTCAGTTTCTGAATGTAACCAATACTTAAATTGGTATGCTAAGCAATGTATATGGTCTTTATACAATCTCCCAAAAGCCTAATCCAAACACAAATCTAAGAAGGAAATCTGTTCAGACTGCTTAATTTAGGAGCCTAATCCTCATACTTGGCTGCACAATGGTTTTCCTTAGGTTTAGATTCTGCCAGCCTTGTTCCTTCTCATCTCTTACTCTCTACCCAGTGGGTGCCTGCAAACTGACTTTGACACAGCTCGGCTTCCATAACATTGTGATACATTTTCATATAACAAAGCTTTCTACAAACAGACAAATAATCAATTTTCAACCCTTCCCTGTTATATCCTCACCCTACCTCCGCAGGGCCAGATCCCTTTATATAACTGAATTAAAGAAAAATTGTTAGTTCAGTAATAACATGGTGTTTGGAATGCACAAGACTGTGGGTTCAAAAGTATAATGTTTATAAAAATGGATAAATAAATGAATAAAAAAATAAAAATTTTAAAATATTGCTAATTCAAAAAAATATTTTCCTGAGCAGGTATGAAACTTAAGAAGGATATGTAAACTAATGATGTGTTTTATGTTAGAACATATTTGTCCACACCTTTTCTTTCTTTCAACAAATGCCTGGTGGCTCTAGGCTATTCTCAGCAGTCCTGGTATCTTGTAATTTGTCCTTTCATCTATTCCTGTAGAGAAAATGATGATCTTTTATTTTTAACTTCAAAAAACATATTTCTAACATTACTATCCCCAGGTAAAAATTACACAAAATCTGCTAGCCTATTACTGGTGAGAGAAAGACCGATGAAAAAGCCATTAGCTTCTTAGGCAGATCCTCTTGTTATTGTGTCCATATTCATAGTTCAAACGATGCCAAGCGCAGGTTTACAGCAGTGGCAGACACAGAGATTCTTTGCCAAAAGCAAAATAGTTCAAGTGAGTTGTAAAATCTGCGTGGTCAAATTGAATTCAGACAAGTCTGACTTAGTCCTGGAGGCAATGATTAATTTTGTTGGGAGGAAAAATGCCACCAACTTTGTCTGCCAGACATTTTGTGTAATTTCACTTGAAGTGCTTAAAACGTTATAAGATATAAAGTTTGCTTCAGTGTGAATTCTCAAATAAGATAACAGTACTAGGAAACAAAGCATGTCCTGGCAGTTCACTGCATTTGGAGGATGCATTAGGAAGTCTCAATGTTTCCAAACAAATGTTGTCTAGACTTAACCACTAAGCAAAATTTTCAGAGTTCTCCCTGGAGGCTAATGTCTACAGGAATGCATCCAACACAGATCTTTTCTTAAATAATATATGATGGCTTTGAACATTAGCTGAGCTTAGAGTTTTGAATCACTCTCAAAGACTGAGAAGACCTAATTATGTAGAATGAGTCTTGAGTAAAAGAAAGAAGGAAGGCTGAAAAGGTTAAAAGATCATTTACTTCATTTATGTTTTTCACTGTTAACCATTAATATTGTCTGGGTATTGACTAAACACACACACACAAAAAAAAAACCACACTGGCCTGAAAATAAAGTCCTTACTAAACGCAGGGAAAAACTGTGGAAATATGGTGTCAATACACTGCAAACTTGGATCTCTGATATCTCAGGAACTCCAATATTCTTGATATCTAAGGAATTCACGTTTTTAGTATATAGAACTTTGGCTGCATATGTAGCAGAGGATGGCCTTGTTGGACATCAGTGGGAGGAGCGGTCCTTGGAACTGAGGGGGTTCTATTCCCTAGTGGAAGTTAATGCCAGAGCGGGAAGGCAGGAGTGGGTAAGTGGGTCGGGGAGCACCCTCATAGAGGCAGGGGCATGGGGGATGGAATAGGGGATTTCCAAGGTGTGGTGGTGGGGAATCAGGTATATTTTCTCTTGATCTTATTAACCTCAAACTATTTTAGGATCTTTCCTCACTATGTTTTCTTAGAATTGTTGATTTTTTAACTTGTGCACATTTATTTACTTCTCATTTTATTCTACAAGGCATCAAAAATATTTTGATTGGATATATCATATGGTGTGGTAAATGGTATATAGAAAAGATTAGTCAATGTTATTTTGAGGGGAACTTGGTGTCTATTGTTAGATATACAGTGTAACATAAATCTGTCAGGTATTGCCAACATACAGGGTTTTTCAAATCTATTCATTCCTTATTAATTACTTTAAACACTTTATAGAATTTTAAAATATGGGTAATGAAGATTTTATGTGTGTCTTTAACTGTGTAATTTTTTTATTCTGTCCCTTTATATAACAGTGTTAGAATTCTGCTACTATGTTCTTATTTTTTTTTCAAGTTTTGTGTCTATATACAGGGGCTGATAACTTTTTCGTTAATAATTTATTGCTAAGTCTAGTTAAAAGGTAAATTTAAATCTATTTTGTGATCATTTTCATAGCAACTTCAGTTTTATTTTCAATAATGTTTATGTGGAATTTTTAAATTTACATTTTGGGAAAGATTTCTCTACATAGACTTGTGAGTTTCAGGCTGTCCTCAAACTCACAGAGCTACCTATCTCTGGCTTGCAATTACTGAGTTTAGAATCATGCACTCTCACACCCTACTTGGAATAGTTTTTTTTATTATTAATTTTTTGGGTAATTTTATATGTATGGTTATTTTATCCACACTTATCCTTCTACTGTCTACTACACTCTTCCTACCATCTGCAACCAAGTCTCTGTAACACTTTTATGTATTTTGGTGTTAGTTTTGCTTTTGCTTTGTGACCCACTAGGTTTAACCAAGTTCATTAGTATGAGTATAGGTATGGTCCTGTACAACTACTCCAGACCATGAGCAACTCAGCAGTGGCTCCAATACAAATGACACTGATTTCCTCTCTACAAGAAGCCATGGACTGAGATCCCTTGGATAGGAAGGGACCCTGTCATCCCATTCTTTATCTATAACTAAATGTTAATGGGCTCAAGTCATATGAGCTTTGTGCAGGCAACCTTAGCCATACCAGCTCATGTATGCTGTGATCATGTCATCTTAGAAGACAGTGTTTCACAACCTTCTTCTTCATTATAGGACTCTTATATTCCTTCTACATACTCTGAAATATTCTGTGAGACTTGGAAAAGGTAAAATAGTGTCACCATTAATGCCGGACATTCAACAATCCCTTATTCAGAAAGCATGACCAACCAAGTGTCTCTGAAATAACTACTGTATCCTGTAAAGAGAAGATTATTTGAATAAGGCAAAGACAACACTAGTTTATGGGCTATATACATAAATATTTTGGAGGAAATATTCCAAGTCAACTTAGCAAAACAAAAGAGTAGGTTCATTTCTATTATTTATAGCCTTTCAGTCATGGCTTTTAGCTAGGTTCATAGCACCAGACAAAAACGTTCTTCTACATAGCTAGTCCCAGAGACAATCAGGTCAACTAGGTCAAAGCTGGGGAATCACTTCTGTCTTATCTCCCTGCACTATGAAAGATGGCCAGCAGTGTATAATTTCCTCCCTAGTCATATAACTTCTCTGTATTCTACAGCCAAGATGTATGTGTTCTCAATAGTAGAGTTTTACCAACCAATGGCATTGGCCATCACTTGTAGTATTTTGTGAGTCTCTGGGAACTTCTTGACTTATAACTCCCTTATGAATTAATACAAAATGACAATTTTGTAAATTAAATACCACTTCCCTGTAGGGTAGGTTGATTACTGCTGCCTCTGCCTACTTCTGTTTTGTTCTGACACTGCTCCAGGCTCCTGTTATAAACTGTTTCCTCACTTACTTAAGTTCTGGACATCTCATTTGGCTAGTTAAACTTCCAGGTAAGAATTCGACAGATTTCCATAAATGCTTTGGATAATGGTTCATGGTCATTATTTAGACATTCTCTCTTGTGTTGGAGCATGTGCTCAGTGGCCAACATTTTAGTTTACAACTCTGCCTTAGTCTCCATAGATTTTGAGCAGTCCATAGATCAGTTAGAATTGAGAAATTAAAGCTTTAGTAGTCGGTGGGGGCGGATGCCTGGAGCATTCACAGAGTCCTTACTTGCTTGTATTTTCAGTTTCTAGAACTACATTAGAACAACATGATATATTTTCCTGGTTTACTTTTTAAGATTTATCAAACCTCTAGTTCATCCCAATTATTAATACTACCCCAGATATCAGCTAGATGTGATTCTTTGCCAGAATCACAATAGAGCATTCTTTCTATCAGACTACCAGTCAGGTGAAATTGTGGCAATTATTTAGAAGTAAGACATTGTAGATATTTAGATAGTTTCTTCTTTTTCCAATATATTTTTTATGTTATTGGTTCTTTTAAGGGTATTATGGTAGTTTAAATAGGCTTGGCCCAGGGAATGGCACTATTAGGATTTGTGTCCTTGTTGAAGGAAATATGTCATTGTGGGCATAGACTTTAAGGCCCTCATCCTAGTTGCCTGGAAGCCTGTCTTCTCCTAGCAGCCTGAAGATGAAGAAGTAGAACTCTCAGCTTCAGCACCATGCCTGACTGGATGCCACTATGTTCCTACCTTGATAATAATAGACTGAACCTCTTAACCTGTAAGCTATCCCCAATGAAATATCGTCCTTATAAGAGTTGCCTTGGTCGTGGTGTCTGTTTTACAGTAGTAAAACCCTAACTAAGACAGAAGTTGTTACTAGGGTCTGGGTATGGCCCAGGACTAAAAGAGTCATGTAACAAAGTTAAGATTTGCCTCAATGAAGAGAGCCTATGGGAGACTATTCTTGCTGCAGAAGACCCCAGTGATTTGGAGATTCCAGTACCATAGGATAGCCATCAAAAACAGCAGCAGCAGTGGAGTGGAGTCAACCAGAGCCTAGAGTGCTACAGAGGGTAGAATTGGAGAAGTGACCCAAACCCTTTAGAGGAGCCCAGTAGTTCATGTGTGTATGCCGGACATTGAAATAAGAAACTGCAAATTTGAAGTTGCCTTGGAGACCCCAGGATGTTATAGATGACGGAGCCATGAGATACCTGCCAAAGAAAGCTGTTAACAGGGAGGAGAAATAGTCCAAAAGAATGATGTTTATAGCTGCAGAATGCCAGATCTGCCAACATTAGTCTAAAAAGGAAGAAAGGTGTTGGAAATTTGAAGAGCACTTTGACATCTGACATGGAGACATAGAGTTTAGAGCTTGCCCAACAGGTTTTCTGTCTTACTTTGGTTCAGTATTTCTGACTTTATAGGGAATTACAATTAAGAGACAGCATGGATCTCAGAAGAAACTTTGAACACTGGACTTTTAACATTGTTGAAACTGCTATAGATTATGGTTACTTTTGAAGTTGGATTAAATGTATTTTGCATTATGTTGTGTTTAGGTGTGGCCCCCATAGACTTTGTGTTTGAACAAGCCTGTGGGAACAAGGAAGTGGAATGTTGTGGTTTGAGTATGCTTGGCTCAGGGAATGGTACTATTAGGAGGTAGCCTTGTTAAAGTAGATGTGGACTTGTTGGAGGAAGTGTGCCATTGTAGAAGTGGGCTTTAAGACCCTCATCCTAGCTGTCTGGAAACCATTCATCTCCTAGTGGCCTTCAGATGAAGAAGTAGAACTCTCAGCTTCTCCTGCATCATTCCTTCCTGGATGCTGCCATGCTCCCACCTTGATGATAATGGATTGAACCTCTAAACCTGTAAGCCAGTCCCAATTAAATGTTGTCCTTATAAGAGATGCCTTGGCCATAGTATCTGTTCACAGCAGTAAAGCCCTAATTTAGACAGGTTTCATGGTTGAAAGTTCAGTTCAAAACAGAGAGGAATGAGATTAGAGATGAAGTCACACAATGCTCACACATCTTTCTAATACTGGGCTGCTAACTATCATTGGATTTCAGAAAATATAAAGCATTTATTACTGTCCAGAGTTTGAGAAGAGGCACTAATGAAGGTTGCATAAAATTCTTATTGCTTGTAGAAAAACTCTGGTTTTCAGAGATCTTTATTTCATCATTCTGAGTCATTCTGCCTTTCCTGCTTCTGAAAAACAGATAATTAAATCTCTTGGTTCAGGAATGCACAAGGCCAGACATGGTGGTGCATATTTGTGATTCCAGAACCCCATTAGATGAAGCAGTATCTTCACTTGTTTGAGTACAGGGTTAGGCTACATAAAATATTTGAGCTCACCCTGGGATAATGAGCAAGGTGTCCACATTTTTAATAAAACAAAACTTTTCTAAATATAATGTAGAAAATTCAGAGTTGTACGTGAGGATAGCATAATTGGTGCACTTTACTGACCAAGAATTACTATGGTATTATTTTTTGAGAAATAGTAACATATTTATTGACAGAGATTTAGAGTTCATAGCTGATAGCTATATACAAACCTTTTGACAGTAAAAGTTAGTGTTTTATATATCTAAATTTTATACTATAAAATGTAGAAATATTGGGTGCTGTGTTCTGAAATAGCCAGGGGCAAACTGCATTTGTGACTGTAACTCACTTTCAATGGGTAATTCAAAGTAATTCAGTGAATCAGAGGGGTGAAAATAGATGGAAGAACAAAGAGATGTGTTTTTATAGAACAAAACAAGTAAAATAAATATTCGATATATTTTCTATTGAGCATTTGCAATCACTTTAATTTTACATAATTTCCAAATAAACTATACTGATAAGAAATGCCAAGTTTCAAACAAAAATTGATCATTTTCAAATGTTCATTTTTAAAACAGTACAATCTTAATGAGTAGTATTTTTCCAGAGTTGAAAAAAAAATCCTAGTATCATTGGTAGAATGTTAAAAAATGAAAGTCAATACTTGCCAAAAAAAGTATAGCTCAAATCCTTCTAAAATTGAGAAAGTATTTAAAACTACATAAAACTACATCTCTTCTAAACTCTGATTAGTATCATTTTCAGCTCCATAGAGGTGCCATTTTAGAAGTTTTTCTGTGCTAGGATAAGAACATGAAACACTACTTTTCATTTCTCAGTACCATTTCTATAAAAATAAGCAAAGTAGCAGATGAAACAGATATCAAACTTTTATGAGAGCAGTGAGCACAATGGTTTAGTTCAAAGTGGTTTAAAGCTAAAATTTCCTCATGGAATCCTGTGAGGTGCACATTGTACATAGCAACATATAAATGCCATCAAATTGGCCTATACAGGGAGTGTCTTTTCTTCCCCAGAAACTTAATTAGCCCATAGTTTAAAATCTAGCTTGAAATAGAATGCTTTGTCATCTAGACTGGCTTATTTGCCAGTCTTTGGCTGAACTGAACGGCTGGATTCTTATTTAACGTGATTGCATGATACAAAGCCCAGCTATACATAGTAAAAGAAGGAGCAGCAGTTACCACAACAGTAGAATCTATTACACAATTGGAAGCACAAAGTAGTACCTTTGGAGTTGAGGGGAAGAAATTGAATAGCTGGCTCATCATGCTGTTTAACAAAGCAGAAATCAGGACTGGAGGCAATAGTAAACTGACATCACAGGTCATCCAGGCTGTTTGGATCTGTATACCTGAGAGAGCAAACGGAGCTCAGATACACGGTTTGCTTGAGTGCTATTTAATCACCTCAGGAGATGTCTGCACTGTGTTTATCTTGCTCTCTTTTATGGACAAATAGGAACTGTTAGCACAATAAATGTACTGAATCTCTGCCTATAACAGAGGAAAGAAAAGAACTTTGTGATAAACAGAAAAGACATTTTAATTCCTAGTATCTATTTTACAGGCCAGCATATGGTAGAAGCCAGGCAATGCTTGCGGATTAAATAAAACATGAATGAATTAAAGTTTTAGAGCACAAGCCTGCTCAATTTCCAATATCTTTCTAGCATTTTGACTTTCCAGTATTTTAAAAGCCACACACATACAGTAAAACTACAAGTCGTTTTCTGAATTTTTATATTTTCCCGGACTGGTCATAGGAAATAGTGCTCTGGTGTAATTCTAATTGTGAGCAGTGAGCCATAGTTCCCAGCCATCCATGGGATCCTGAGAGCATCTAACCAGCACTCTACAGTATACAGTATTGCTAAGCAGTGGTGTGTGGTTGGCTAGGTCACTCAACCCATCTTAATCTTAATATTTCCAACTAATTTAGAATTAACATTTGATGGCATATGTCTACAAAAATTTAATTATAGTTATTTAACTTTCTGGTTTAAGGCATATTCTGTTACTGGGTCTCTAAAAGCATGCATGTCTTCTACCAGAAAAGATGAATTCCTAAGCAAATTTAACCCACAAGTCAGAAAATATTAAGACCATATGAAAATGGTGGGAAAATATACATAGGAAATCACATTATTCAATGTATCTTAAAAGATTCTAAACTACTGATAAGGGTAAATATTTGAGCACTAGAAAATGGAATATAAATGATAAGTATAGAATAAAACAAAAAAACAAAGCAAACAAACAAACAAACAAACAAAAAAACCAAAAGCCAAAAAACACCTCAGAATTCCACAAACAAAACTACACTGGCTGCACAAACTGAACTAACTGAACTGCACAGTATAGCACCAAACTGAACTCAATGGAATCTCTGCATTGCCTTATCACAACTGAATTTCTCTTTGTGTCTCTCTGTCTCTGTTTCTGTCTCTGTCTCTGTCTCTCTGTCCACTGCTTTCTTAAGTTCACTCTTTCCTGCTTTTTTCTCATAAGACATAAGCGTTTCTCATATCTTATCTCTGACTTATTCTCTCAAATCTTTCTCTGATTCATCACTTTATCTGCCCTTCAATTAGATGTCACTTCTAAACATGGCTGTTTCCTTTTAGAAACTAACTTTATCTTCAAAGTTAGGGACTAAAGGTATGTACTAAGGGCATGTCTACATTTCAGCCTTTAATAAAAGGTGATCCATTCCAGCCAGATCACACAGACCTAGAAGGCCTTTGGAGTGATTTCTTGCCAGAGCAGCCATGTTCCTGGATTAAAATTCTTCTACATTCACACAGGCCATTTAATATTTATTAAAATTTCCCTTATATTCAATGTATATGTCCAATTGCACCTAAAGCAAGTTTTACAAACTAAGTACTTTGAAATACCTGATATTTATTATCTTACACTTGTAGATTTAACATGTCCAAATTGAGTGTCATGGAAGAAATGCTACATGCTACACAGCAGTTTCCTTCTGGGGGCTCTAAGGCAGGCAGTATCCATTCCTTTCATTTCCAGTAGTAACCAGTATCCCCTGGTTTGTGTTTTCATTGCTACAATCTCTACAGGGTCAAACTGCTCCTATCTTCTGATCTCTGAAAACCTATCTCCAACTATATCTTCATCCACCCCATGGTAATGACCAAAGTCTCCCTTGAATATTGCAGATCATTAATGCTTAATTATACATACAAATTCTTATTTTGTCTTAAATATTAAAATTTATAGATAAAGAATACAGTGAATTGAATGTATTTGGAAGGATCAGGATGCCTTCGAGATTCTTTCATTGTTAAAAAAGAATCATTGGGTTTCTTTTATTGTTTATTCCATATCATTGTGCAATTGTGTCAGAATTTATCAACTTACATGTTATGTTTACCAGGTGCTGTTCATTTGTGGTTTTTTTTTTCCTAGATTTTATCTATTATGAATTAAATTGTTGTTGATATTTTCACATAATTATTTTTAAATATTTTTTAACCTAAAGGCATGATTGCAGAATATCTGTATAATATGCCCAGAGTACTGTATCATCTAATGTACCATTGTTGTGATAAAATAGCGTGACCAAAACTAAGTAGAGAAAAAGTAGATTCTTTGGGTTTATGGTTTCAGAGAGATAACTGACTATCATGGAGACAAGCATGGCAGCAAGCAGGCATCGCACTTGGACCAGGAGGTCAAGGGACTATTATATGCTCAACCACAAGAACTGGAAGCAGGGTGAGACTAAATATTTAAAAAAATTGCTCCTCAGTCACATATTTCCACCAAGAGCTCGTTCCAAAGAGTACTATATATTGAGAAACACATGTTCAAATACCTGTGCATAAGAGGATTTTCCTCTCTCAAAACACCGTGTTCCATTCCATGACCCCTATAGACTCATGGTTGTATCAACATGTAAAAGGTACTTCTTCAAACTCCAAAAGACCCCATAGACTTTAAGTTGTTCAACACTGTTCACAATTCCAAAGTCTTAGGTCTCTTTTGAACTCCGTTTGCCATAGATCCATATCAAATCACAAAGCAAACAGTGGACTTTCCCCAAACAATGAAAAGAATATATATTACCACTCTCATGGATAGGAATAGGGATAAAAGGAAGGAATACTGGACAAAATCAAATCCAAAACCATCAGGGTAAAAATCCTGTAGCTATGTACCTGGTGTCTAAAGACTAGTCTACTCCATCCTTACTGTTTACAATATAGAGGCCTCTCTTGGGCTGGTTCCACCCCTTGCATTTCGCTCTACTTGGCAAATGTTTTATGGTTCTGTCAAGTCCAACATTATAGAACGTATGTTTAAACCCTGGCTTACTTTCAGAGCTTCTTGCAATGGCCTCCCAAGGCCATCCAAGTTTGTATAGACACTCCTTGAAAAATTTGCCTGACCTCTTGGAATTTACCTTTGTAAATGTTGTATATAGTAGTATCATATTATGTTTATTTATATTTATCCATTTTTATTTATATTTATGCAATGACCAAGGAATAGTTTTCTCCTTACTTTTCTATTTGCAAGTAATATATCATTTTCATATTATCAATTGACTTATGATAATTTGTAATACGGACTTTCTCATTTTACATTTAGTGGGAAACACTATATACATTGTAGACAAAAAACTATTTACTTAATATATTTTCCAAAACATTATTTTCAATCACTACACATATTTGTTATTTTATTATGTTTGGGTATATATCTGAATGACTTAAGACCTAAGAGCATTTTTGTAATGAAATTAGTGGATACTAACATAAATTGTTCACATTGACCTTGCTTTAGCTACAGATGAAGATAACACAGAGTGGTGTAAAGTAGAGGCAGTTTTAGGACATACTTTCCAGTAAAAAAAACGTACTTGTTACTTGTAAATTCTGGGCCATGTGGCCTAGAAACTTGTAAATATGACCAGGGGAAGATGACTGAGCCAATTGGAATGTCTGACAGAGCTCTTAAGTCAAGGTCTTAGCATGCACTCAGGAGTATGACCTGACCATTGGTTAATAATAACCATAGGGGAATGCTAAGGCAGAGAGGTAAGAGTGGGTAGGTGGGTGGGGGAGCACCCTCAAAGGAGCAGTGGGAAAGGGCTGGACAGGGGGCTTTCAGAGGGGAAAATGGAAAGGGGGATAACATTTGAAATGTAAATAGATAAAATAAACAATATTTTTGTTTAAAAAAAGAGACAGGATTGTGAGATAAAAGCATATTAAGATGTAAGTGTTATATGGTTGCTTAACAAATAAACTCTCTCATACTAAGAAGGGCCAAAGGACATAATTCTATTGCTACTCTGGTAAATAAATTTGTGAGCGCATCTCCAGTCCTGCCATCATTTTCTGCTGTGGGTCAGACGTCGGTAGGAGCTGAAGCTGCTCAATAGGAGCATGACAACGCAGTGGAAGTGCCTGGATTTTGCATTGGTGAATAGGAGAACAGGTAACTGGTCACCAGTCAAAGCAGCAATGCAAATTCCCAGAGTAATGAAAAGCCGTGTCCTTGCTTAAGTTATCCTGCTAGTCAGTTAAACATAGAAGACATACTAATTTCTTCCCTGATCTTTTTGAGAAACCTAAATAACATTCTGGATTGTGTATTTTAAAATTTAAGGTCAAAAATAAAATTTCTACTTAAAGACAAGACAGTTTAGAAAATCTAAATGGTGTACATCTGATGTCTGGTTCTCCTCAAGAATAAGGTTGCACATTACTTGAAATTTATACAGTCTATATATCTTCTAACTTTCAACACCAGGAACTTTTTATCAGGATAGTCATGACTTAGAGGAAAGCAATACTAAGTCCATTTATAGACGACTGGATGTTAGTTTCTAATTTACATTAATTTGAAGAGAAGCAAGGTATGACATAGCAGCTAGAGTAAAGAAAAGGGTGTGAAGTGATCAAGAAAGTTTGAGTTCAGTCTGTATTATAATGTGTGTAGTGAGTCCCTGAAGTCATATGGTTTTAATTCAAAACCTATGATGCATAATGAGAATATACAATAGCTGACAGAATTTTCATATTGGTTACTTGAATGATGAACTTAAGGTAATATTAGTTTTTTTTAAGAAACGAGTTTGTACAAAATCCTATAACTGTTTCTTCCTAAAAAAATTGTCACTAAGCAATAAATAGCACATTCTTGCAAAGATGAGTTCAGCTCAGAGATCCCATGTAGACATCAACTTCAAAGTAGTATTAATAAAACCAAACCAAACCTTGAGATTATCTTTAGAATTTTATTTGATTAGGCAAGCTGAAGGCAGAGAGCAAGAGAACCTCTTGGGGTTCTTTGGACTTTTGTCTGTATTTTACTCTACTGGGATTCAAGCTGATAACCTCATACGTGTATGCAAACATCCTACTGCCTCTCAGCTGTATCTTGAGCCCTTTGCTCTCAATTTGTGATTACGAGGACTCACGTGATCTGCCACCTTTGCCATTCACTGCACATCTATTTCAATGTCTAGACACTTCCTCCTATTTGTCTATTGATATGGCAGAAAACATGTCCTCCCCCATCTCTGGTCATCTTCCTTCACCCCATGTCTTTGTTTCTTCTGCATGGTAAAAGTGGTCCTTCCACTTGCAGATATAAACTGTGACTTAGTGTAACCCTTTATCTTCAAAGATAATCTAGATAAACCCAGAGCTACTAAGTATCCTTATTGGTCCCATCAATTCTGCAAAGAAACAGAATATAAAGAGGGATACTGAAGTGCTCCTGTGGAGTGGCAGGCTGTGGTAGATAAGGAGGACCAGAGTGCCATACTACAGGGGAATGCCAGGGCCAAATAGGGGGAGTGGGTGGGTAGGGGATTGTGGGGGTGGGTATGGGGGACTTTTGGGATAGCATTGGAAATGAAAACGAGGAAAATACCTAATTAAAAAAAAAAAGAAAGGGAAACACTTCATTTATCAGAAAAAGGTTTGTTTGTTTGTTTGTTTGTTTTCTACCAGAATTAAGCAGGGCTAGGAAGATGGATTTCTATTCAATTATTAACAAGTGAATGAATAATGTTTTACTCTCTCTTCCTAATTTGATCAGTGTTGCTTGGTGAGTTCCTTCTCCAACGTACCTTCCAACAGAAAAGAATGTTTTGAGTTCACATAGTATGCTAGCTAACATTTCCCTAAAGTGGTATTGCTGTGTTTTAATTCTGTGTTTTGCATTGAGGTTGAAGGAAAACTCAAAGAATGATAATTTTTCAAAATAGGTCACATGATATTTTGTTATTTGAGGGGATGGGCTACTAAATTTTCTCAGGGGCTTTAGATACAGTTTTAAACTTTCTGTACTATTATGATTAGTTTACCTATGGAAATGAGGACATGAATGAATGTCCCTTGGGAAGGTGGTATTAGTATATAGCTTGAATATTCAAAGTGAAATTTGGGAATAATTCTTCTGTAGAAAATTATTGGATTGAAAAACATAGTATTTCATAATGACAATATTTTACAAAGGGAAAGTATATTCATAAGAGATAAGTGATGAATGTTCAGAATACTGTATAAACAAAATTAAAAGTCTAGGCATTTTTTTACTTAGCTGGATGATGGACAGTTTATACTTTACAATTGATACATAAGGTTTCAGTAAATTATCAATAAATAAAGACTATATACAACACTGCAGTGAACTTGAGTCTTGTTTTCATGTAAGCTGTCTTATGAAAATCAACTTTTATTCAAAATGTATTATTTGAGAATAAATTCATATAAAGTATCTACAGCGTTTGCACTTTGTCATCACGAGGGTTCAGCAATATTGTTTACTGTAAGAATTTCATTGTTATAAAGAATGATGGTGATGCATCCCAATGTCAAAGTGTCTACTATTATGCTATTCATATTTTTGTTACTTGAACAAACTACCTGAGTTTGTCAAGTCAGAGACAAGCTAAGATGTGCATGGTTAAAGTTTTAGTTGCCCTTCTCACTTTGTCCTGTGCGAAGGCAGCAAAGGATGGTACAGGGCATTGGAGGGTGACACTTCTTTCCCATAGCAATGGAGCATAGAAGAGACGGGGGGAAGGGGGGCCTAAGCAAGGTGCTAGGATGTTTCTACCCCCCACCCCTTGAAGAAAGATCCAATATCTTACATACATCTCACCAAACCATATGTCCTTATGGTTTTTCAATCATTCAGTACTGTTATGGACATAGGAACAATCTTTTAATAATATAGAGGTTGATGAGTAGGTATATAAACTATAGCAATTATAGAGTACAAAGAAGAGTTTTTTTGCAAAAGACTTTAAAAACCTATAAAATATTAGTGTTCCTAATTCCTTAGCAGTAGCTAGAGATGAAGCCTAAAACTGTCAGTGTAACATGTTAAGGTTTGAGAGACATCTTTCATTCTTTTCTTATTTGAAGCCTGTGAGGCTTGTTTCGTTTTAACTGCAGACACTTTTATTACTTTTTGTTTCTATTTTCCATGTTCTAACAAAATAACTTGCATAATATCCAATGATGCTCTGCTAATATCTTTTCTTCCCCAAGTGTTGACTTATATGCCTTTAACACAACAGACCTGGGAGAGCATACCAGAAGATGTAATTTTTTAAAAGTCATGTTTAGTATAGGGTTCAATGTTGAAAAACTAATTAATGTATATTCTACTATAAATATCTCTATAAAACTTTTACATTAAAAATTTAATGTACCTGATAAAAGAAAGTAAGATTGTAGAAAGGGATATAGTCCTGGCATTGGAGTTCTAATGAATAGGAACAGTGTTAGCAAGTCAAGACAGATGTGCCCACATGGGAAATAGTGGTACTGTTGCTATAAGATTAACCAGCTGTCCTCTGCTTGGATTTTATATAAACCTAGTAAAAATCCTAGTGAAAATAGCTTGAGTTTTCTGAAAGCTCTAATAGTGGCCCTCCATATGAGCCTATGTGGGCTAGTTCCATTCAAATCACCACAGATATCCTTTTTAAACTGTTTCCTTTATTAGTATGTACAGGCCTGCTTTATATTGTTTGAAATCTACTTTATCAAACACAAGGATCACTATGACAACTTGTTCTGTGCTTTCACATGCTTGTTATATTTCTTTCCATTCATTTCCCTTACGTCTCTGGGATCGTGGACCTTGTTTCTTAGAGACATAGTTAGATCATCTTTTCTAAGCCATGTGGCTAGTCTTCATATTTCAATTGGACAGTGAATATCATTTACATATTCAGTTTTGGCTGAAAGAGATTTGCTGAAATCTTATCAATTGCTTTTCTGGTTGACTAGATTATTATACAGGATTTTTTTTTTCTCTTTCTCCTCTCATATTAAATGCATGCTTGTTTGCAGAATTGGATCTGATTGGTTTTTTTCCCCCCTCTGGATCACATTCATTCATTTCTTCCTCCTATGAAACTTAATCTTTCCTGTCCCATAGAGACTTCCTTTCTTCCTCCTCAATGTAACTTACTTAGGATACAATGTAGGAAACCCTAAGTAACTCCTGTGGTGCTAACTTGGTGGTCAGGAATTGTCTTACTTTATGCTTCTCATCTGAAAATGTCTTTATCTTTTTACCCATTACAGCAATTCTTAGTTTGGGATAGCAGTCTTGGTTGGCAGTTATTAAATTTTAGTCTACATTATCCCACATTGTCCTGGGTTTTAGGGTCTCTGATGTTATTCTGATAAGCTTGTCGTTTTTGAGTTGTCATCTTATTCTTAGAACAATTAAAATTCCCTTGTGTTACAGTATTTGCATTATAGCTATAATGTGTCACTCCAAGGTTACACTGTGAAAATATCTGCTTGGAGTCTAAAATGCTTCTTCTGCTTAAATATTCACTGATTTCTCTATTTTTTGTTGTTGTTGTTCAAATTTCATTGATTATATTTTCTGTGTCTTTAGTTTTCATCATAGATCTGTTCCTTGAATTCCTGGATATGGTCTATTTTTATCATTTCTGAATATTCTAAGAATCGTGACTGTCTACTCTTTTTTTTTATATTTTACCTTTTAATGCATGAATTCATTATTTTCTAAAATTTGCTTTCTCTTCTTGATGTTCTTCAGCTTGGTCAAGTGTGTTCATCAAGCTTTTCATTGTGTGTTTTATTTGGATCATTGAGTCATTTCTTTCTTTTTCTTTTCTTTTGAATTGGTTATTTTATTTATTTGCATTTCAATTGTTTCCCTCTTCCCAGTTTCCCCTCCACAAACCCACTATCCCCTCCCCCCCATGCCCTGCTTCTATGAGGGTGCTCCCCCATCCATCTCCCCACTCATACCTCAGTGCCCTAGCATTCCTTTCTTTAAAGATTTTATTTATTTTATGTATATATGTACACCATCACTGTCCTCAGACAAACCAGAAATGGACATCCAATCCCATTGCTGTGGTTGTGAGCCAGCATGTGCTTTCTGGGAATTTAAACCAGGATCTCTAGAAGAGCAGTTCGTGATGTTAAAACACTGAACCATCTTTCCACCCAAGTCATTTATTTTTAAATTTTATTTTCCCCAAAATTTCCATGTTTTTTTCCAATGAATTTCTCATCCGTGTTGCCGATGTTCTGCTCCAAGTCCTCAGCTGATTTTCTTACTTACTCTTTGGCTCTTTTAATGTTGTATTTTTCATCTGAACTTTTACCTGTATCACCATATTTGCTTTTAGTAATTGAGGAGTTGTGGCCTTTTAGGAGTCTTATACTGCCTTTCTTACACGTATGCTTTTGATTTCTATATTGTAATTTAGGATTCTGTTAGGATGACTGTGTCTTCAGGATTTCTTTGGAAGTATTGTTGGTGAGAGCAGCATTCACTGAGGGCTGAATATCCAGCACCACTTGAAATACTTAACTGCTGTAAGAACAATAGTTAAACAAACGAGATGTGAAAATGTACTTTAAATTAACTGTTGTTAACTACTATGCTGTAAAACATAATTGGAAATGTATGTATTCATTAATGATGAAATGAATGTTAAAAAACAAATTAAATAAAGGAAGACAAGCCGGGCTGTGGTGGCGCTTGCCTTTAATCCCAGAACTCGGGAGGCAGAAGCAGGCAGATTTCTGAGTTCGAGACCAGCCTGGTCTACAAAGTGAGTTCCAGGACAGCCAGGGCTACACAGAGAAACCCTGTCTCGAAAAACCAAAAAATAAATAAATAAATAAATAATAATAAATAAACAAATAAATATAAAAGGAAGACAAGAGAAATGTTGAAAGGGCTGGTGAAAGAAAGCATCTAGATTAAAGATGAAAAATCGTAAGACAATAAAAGAAATGTTAGAAAGAGGGATGGAAAGAACAGGCAGCACCAAGTTTCAAGATGAAGAAACACTAACTAAGCAAAATTAGTTTAATATAAAGAACGCAAAGTCAAGTCTCTGTGTTGCTCTAACAAAAATAATCGTAAGAATATCATAATGGGAAACTCTTACAGAAGCAGACAAACCAAAAGAAAACAGAAACACAAGATTTTGGAGTCATTTCTTTCTCAGTTATCTAATACAGGAGCCTGCCAGGAAGTGACGCAATCTGTTAATGTTGGGGGCTTCCTTCTGGCTCTTCTTTGTAAACCAGTACTGAAGCACCCACACTTGGGTCTTTCTTCTTCTTATGCTTCATATGAGTTGTCTGTGAGTTGTATTGAACTTATTCTGAACTTTTGTGCTAACATCCACTTATCAGTGAGCTCATATCATGTGTGTTCTTTGGAATGGAAGGGGATTGCAACCCCATAGGAAGTACAATGTCATCTAACTGCACCTCTCCTACCACTCCCAGGGACTAAAACACGAGTCACTTCAATCCTTTCTTATGTTCTTTCCTCTTCTACCCTTTCTTACTCCAGGTGTCATAGTTGCTTCTAAAACTCATCTTATTGTTTTTTCATGTACATGATTAGATTTGGAGAAGAACAGGATATAGAGATAGGGTCTAAAGTTTTGTGTTCCTCCTAAATCCACAAAATAAAAACATAACATCCGAGACGATGATATATTAGGAAAAAAATAATAATATGGAAAAGGTTTATTCTATCTTCCAGAATTAGATAGTTCCCAGTGGTACAGAAGTAATGGCCTGGCAGCAGGAGCTGAATCCTTTCTGGCCAGAGTCAGGAAGCAGAAAGGAATGAAGGCTTGTACTCAGCTCACCTTCTCCTTCTTAACTAGTATATAACCATAGTCTATGAAACTGTGTGACACCCAGTTTAAATGGATTACTGTACCTCAATTAACCTGACTTCAAATCTTTCTTCCCAGGCATGCCCCGAGGCATGTCCCCTAAATTGTTTTAGATCCTATCAAGAAAGTAAGCATCCCAGATTAGTTTCCTAAGAAGAGAAGCCTAGGTAGCTGACTTTCTTCTATAGTGTGAGGGCACTAGAAGAGTTTCCTTGTAAAATACTGGGCTTCAAGTCTTCTACTGTCTTCATATTGGAAATCCCAGTTTCCAGAACCATGAGAAATAGTTCCTTCATTGTGTAAACTATATCTTTTGATGTATATTGTTCTAACATCTTGAGTGTTCAGAATGAGGATTCCTGGAAAGAAGTTGAGCCTACAAAAAATGGCTGATTAAAATTTTAAAGGCCGTAGCAAATTTGGAATGTTACAGGTCCAGAAGTTTCTAACTTTAGCTCCTGAAAGAAACATTTGTCACCCAACTCAGTGCAAGACCTAATAGCTTGTTAACTAAAAGCCTTTGGGATGTATTAACTTAACAAAATCTTATTCTCCACCAATGAAAAGGCAAAGAATGCTATCAGATAACGTCTGAAAGTTATAGTTGAGAAACACAACCCATCAGTCTCGGTGTAGTCTGACTCTCTGACATTTCCACAAACTATTTTGAAAATGTCTTGATTTAGAACTCTTTTTTTCCCCTGTTACCATAAAAACCCCATTAACTTACTGATAAGTGGATATTAGCCCAGAAACTTAGAATACACAAGATATAAGATACAATTTGCAAAGCACATGATACTCAAGAAGAACGAAGACCAAAGTGTGGACACTTAGCCCCTTCTTAGAAATGGGAACAAAACACCCATGGAAAGAGTTACAGAGACAAAATTTGGAGCTGTGACAAAAGGATGGACCATCTAGTGATTGCCATATCCAGGGATCCATCCCATAATCAGCTTCCAAACGCTGACACCATTGCATACACTAGCAAGATTGTGCTGAAAGGACCCAGATATAGGTGTCTCTTGTGAGACTATGCAGGGGCCTAGCAAACACAGAAGTGGATGCTCACAGCCAGCTATTGGATGGATCACAGGGCCCCCAATGGAGGACCTAGAGAAAGTACCCAAGGAGCTAAAGGGAACTGCAACCCTATAGATGGAACAACAATATGAACTAACCAGTACCCCCAGAGCTCGTGTCTCTAGCTGCATATGTATCAGAAGATGGCCTAGTCAGCCATGACTGGAAAGAGAGGCCCTTTGGACTTGCAAACTTTATATGCCCCAGTACAAGGGAATGCCAGGGCCAAAAAGGGGGAGTGGGTGGGTAGGAGATTAGGGGGGTGGGTATGGGGGACTTTTGGGATAGCATTGGAAATGTATAGGAGGAAAATACCTAATTAAAAAAAAAACCCATTAACTGATCCCACATTGGAATACTCTATTTGGGAAGGCCTAAATCTATGCTTCTTGACTACAATCTTAATTGTATTATTAACAAGATCAGTTACAACAAATATCACATACAATAACTAAAATGAAATTAGATACAATAAATATATTAGAAATACACATTGTTAGCCAGGCGTGGTGGCGCATGCCTTTAATCCCAGCACTTGGGAGGCAGTGGCAGTCAGATTTCTGAGTTCAAGGCCAGCCTGATCTACAAAGTGAGTTTCAGGACAGCCAGGGCTATACAGAGAAACCCTGTCTTGAAAAACAAAAACAAAAAACAAACAAACAAAAAAAAAACACAAACAGCTAAAGGGAACTGCAACCCTATAGGTGGAACAACAATATGAACTAACCAGTACCCAGGAGCTCTTGTCTTTAGCTGCATATGTATCAAAAGATGGCCTAGTCGGCCATCACTGCAAAGAGAGGCCCATTGGACTTGCAAACTTTGTATGCCCCAGTACAGGGGAAAGCCAGGGCCAAAAAGGGGGAGTGGGTGCGTAGGGGATTGGGGGGTGGGTAGGTGGGTATGGGGGACCTTTGGGATAGCATTGAAAATGTAAACGAGGAAAATACCTAAAAAAACACACACACACACAAACAAACAAAAAGAAATACACATTGTGGAGTGCGATTTGATGGGTATTCTGTTTTTATGAGTGCAGTAAATACAATTAATTTCAGAGAGCTTCAACTGTAGAATTTTAGTGCCTGCCATCACAAACCATGCAGTACCACAGAGCAATGGATGGAATTGTCTGTGGATTCTGTAAGCAACTGGCATCACATCTAGTTATGTAGTTGATATTCTCTCTCTCTCTCTCTCTCATACTTTATGCCATTTAAATTTAAAGGGATTTATAATAAAATATGTTTTCTCAAAAAGGACCAAATAGAAATTCTTATCATTATTGGGCAAATTATACAAAATTATATGATTACTCAGGAGCTGGGATTAGAAGTCATGCCTGACTGGGTCTCTGATCCTGTTTACTACATAAAACAGATATGAACTAAAGCCTCTCCTGTAGATGAACGTGGTTGTTAAGGGGAGGAGTTATTTAAACAGCAAGGAGGAAAGCATGACAATGAGCCCCTTTAATGCTCCCTAGCTTTTCATAACCAATTAGTGAATGTCTATTATCCCGGACTCATGCATTGGAAAGGTTCAGACTCACAACAGCATGGGACATACATTTAAGAAGCTGGTGATAGGAGCTGATTGTAGGCCACGTTCTCAGAGACCGGCTGCTTCAACTGAAAGTCGGTAGTTGTTTCACAGGTAATTAAGAAACCATTTAGCAGAGTTTGGGGACTTCAGTGAAACCATCACCATAATTCTAAAATGCAAATTTCTTTATATTTGATACATGGGTCAGAGGAGTGGGAGTAATCAAAAATTCTCTAACCGCATACTTAATGTTACAGTTTTTTCTTTGTTTTAATTAACCTTCTTAACAACATGGAACAGCTCATCTATTTCAGGAATGTCTAAGGTTACTTGGAGAGAGGAACATAACATAGTATGATTCCACCAAACTAATTAGTGGGATAAAATCCATAAAAATTGGAAGGAATTGCTGTAATGTCTGATAAACCCATTACTCTGTACTCAGTGTTAACTTGCCAAAAGATACTGTACTAAGGGTTATAAGAAATAACATAGAAATATGAACTTAAAGGAAACAGGTGTTTTAGGAGATGAGGTTATACATAAAAATAACTATAATGCCAAGTATTTAAATTGGTAAAGTTGATTGTCACTGAAGCCAGAATAAATACATTTAATAATAAAGATGGTAGATGGAGAATTAATTAAATCCAAGGGGAGGGAAACAACACAAATTATTAAGATATTTTGGCAAGATTGTGATTAGTAAGATCATACAATTCTGTACCAAGACAGATTTGACCTTATAGAAATTACTACTTCAGTCTCCTAATAGCAAAGAAAATATCAGATGAAAAATGAATTAGCAGTTCATGTCTACTGCTGGCACCTCTACTATGCCATTAAAAATATGCTCCCTAATACAGTGCAAGGACTTTTTACAACAGTGGCTGGAAACATTAAAGAGTACCTACTACTCTAAAAAATGTTATGTATTGAGAGATATGTGTCAAATTCTAACTTACACATATGAATACTCAGTCTTTAAAAAATCCATTCACTAGTGTACAGAAAAAGAAGGCTTGTTTGTGTTGTACTGCCTTTGATGTATAACCAGTATCTCTTATCTCTTTCTCAAATAAGTATTTAATATCACATAGATGTGTTCATTTATATGGGTGAATGTTTGCATGATATATAACAGTTTGCTATATGCCCCTTTAATGTTCTTTAAAAATGAAGATATTTTACCACAAAAATATTTTATCTTTTTCCGCAATGTCCAGAAATATGCCACAGTAGTTAAGATAATGTGTTACTAATGCAGAAAACCAGAACTCATTTCCAGGACCCACATGGAGCATATCAACTATCCATGATTCCAGTTCCAATGGCTCTGTTATCCTCTGCTAACCTCTCTGGGCACTGGACACATATGGTACATCAACATATTCACATATATAAATACATCTAATAGAACTCATGCTAGCTCCATCCCCTTTGTCTGCCCAAATCTCTTAGCCCAACATATTGATTTTATAGCTTTAGTCATTGGAAAGGCAATGCACAATGCTCTCCTTATTTCTCTCTGTTTGGCTACTTTTGATCATCTGCAGAGTATTTTCAGTATGATATTTGTTAGTTTAGGGTAGAACAACTGGGTGGTGGGAATCTGCATAATTCTATCTGCCACAGTCATAATAATTGACCTGACTTCTTTCCTTCATTCTCTTCTCTTTCTTCATTTGTTCTCCCTCCATTTTCTTCTTCCTCCCCCTTTTCTCCTCCGTCCCTCCCTTCCGCCCTCCCTCCCTCCCTCCCTCCCTCCCTCCCTCCCTCCCTCCCTCCCTCCCTCCCTCCCTTCCTTCCTTTCTTTCCTCCCTCCCTCCCTCCTCCCCTACCTCCCTTCCTTCCTCCCTCCCTCCCTCCCTTCCTTCCTCCCTTCCTTCTTTTCTGCTTCAGAACAGACAATTGAGCATAAGGCTTTGCACAGGTTAGACAAGCATCCACCCTGACGTATATGCCCAGCTGGTAAATCTGATTACTTTTTTAAAGTGTACATAAACCCTCATTTAAGTAGCACTTCTTATTTAACTGTAATGCTGCATTTTAAAGCTAAAATGCTTGAACATAAGCTGATTATGACTATTTTTCTCTCAATACAGAGTTAATCATTCCTAAAGTTTAGCTTATCAGGATTTAAAAATCATAACTTTGATAAGCAATAAAATCCCACTGAGGCCTATGTACTTATAAAAAAACCCAATAATATTTTTTCAACAGTGTGAAAATGGTATTTAAGAAAATAAGTATGACTATCTTCTTCTTTGATCAATTTACTGTCTTTACTAAGGACAGAAGTTAACTTTAAAATGTACCTAATTTTGAGTGTATAACAATTTCTGTATCTAAATCCCATGATTCTTACTAATTTCATCATTTAATTTATCTATGTTAAAATTCAAAAACTTAAATGATTTGTTCAAGGCAAAATGTTAGCTACTTAGGACTTGGGCCTTATTTTTATTTACATGCCACAATGTTATGCCACAAATTATTTATTTTACTCCTTTACTAATCTTATATATCCTATTAGTATTGATTATAATTGACAAATATTGTTAATTTACTAGCCTTAGCAACACTCTTTATAAGAGTTTTAAGTTGATAAAATAGTATATCCTTGGCATGCCTTCCTTCTTTGGTGCTGATAATGATCAAAGTTATTGAATACACGTTATCACTTGTCAAGATCACTGAGTCTGACCAAATCTGACAATGATCAGTAGCACTGAGACTGACCTTGTCACTAATGCTGTAACTTATTAAAGTGATAGATTTATTCTTTTGCTGCAGCTACTTACACGAATAACAGAAATCCTACTGAGTGTGTTTTATTAATGCAAAACATAGGACATGCAAGTAAGACTGAGGAGCAAACCAGGAGCCATACAGATTGTATTGTATAAACACACACACACACACACACACACACACACACACACACACACACACACATATATATATATATATATATATATATATATATATATATATATATATACATACACACACACACACTGATCAAGTTGTATTTTATATTTAGGAATATATGAATATATACATTCATATACATTCATATATATATTCAATTTACTATATATATATATTTATTCCTAAATATAAAATATAAGTTGATGAGTCTCTGTCTGTTTAATGTAACTTGTATGCATATATTTTCATGCATATATGACCATTTGACAGTGGATAACCAATAGGCATACTGATTTCAGGGAAGTCTATTTCTCTTCTTCTCAACATTTCTTACTTGCCTATAATTTTTGCCTAAGGCCATCTATACTTTCCTCTTTCTACACTCACATGATTATCATAGTCATTTTCATTCAGACCTTATTTAGAAAGACACATTGGTAAGATTTCATGTGTGTAATATGTTCTTTATATTTCTTGGAGGCACAATCTCATCACAGAAACTCCCCGTGCTTCTGACTCTTGCAATTTTCTACATCCTCTTCTACAATAATCCCTGAGACTTTTGGACAGGAGTTGTTCTGCAGATGTATCTACAACTCTACATTTCAATAGATTTGAGTTTGTCTATTCTTGTACACTGGTCCAGGAATATTCACTAGGGGTGTTGAGGGAATGACAAATGGCAGACACAAACAGAGCAGCTCAGATCATGCTCATTTGGCTCTCTAATGGAGAAGCCAAAGCACTTCAGAAGCTCAGCATCTTTACTTTATGTAGTTGAAAGAGAGGTAAGACTATGATATACAGATGAATAGGTAGGTGTCACATATGAATAACAAAGAAGGCAAAGTATTATATACAGGTGACCAGGGATGTGTGGTTAGATTATCTTAGTAGAAGTCTCTGTAGGTAGCAGTGACCAGGTCATAAGTATTCAGGTGATAGAGAGCTACAATGGAAATTTTTTCACACACTGTCAACATTTGCACTTGAAATCAAGAAAAAGTTTTCTCCCTACAGTGGTGTTCTGTGATATTAACTGTCTGTTGAAAAGAGAAGTTTCCTTAGTGAACAGTTATAATTACACTTTTCTGTGTTGTAAGAATAAATATTTAGAAGTTGATAAGAGATTATGCTTGTTTAGTATAGTGGTAGTTGTAGGTTCTCTTCCAAGAGCCATGACTCCACTACCTCTAAGTAATTGTCTAGGTTTCCTATACCAGACATAATTTCCATCTTACTGAGAGGAACCTAAGTCTAATTAGAGATCTGTTGTTATAGGTGAGGTGTGTGACACTACTGGACACTAAGAGTTATATAGTACTGATAGTTGTTCATAGATGCCATACCAGAGGAGGTCCACTGGTTGTTCCCTTGTTTGGATGATTGCATAGCTAGGAGACAACAATGGAAACTTCAGTAAGCTGTGATAATTTGACCTCTCTTGAACAACCTTAACCAATAAAAGAGTGCTTCTTGTGCCTTGTGTTGGGGACTTTGTTATGTAATCTATGACTCTTGACGATCGCATTATCAGCCTAAACAGGAAGACTTCATTACACACACACACACACACACACACACACACACACACACACACACACACACAGAGAGAGAGAGAGAGAGAGAGAGAGAGAGAGAGAGAGAGAGAGAGTGTCCTTCTGCGTCTGGGTTACTTCATTCAGAATGATGCTTTCTGGTTCCTCCATTTACCTGCAACTTTTAAGATTTCACTTTTCTTTATAACTAAATACTATCCCACACAGTATAGGTACTGCATTTTTACTGGCTATTCATCAGTTGAAAGACATTTAAATGGTTTCCATTTCCTAGGTAGTGTGAATAGAACAGCAATATCAGAGCTAACCATGTATTTACGGAGTAGGAGGTCAAGTCCTTTAGGTTTATGCCAGAGTGGGATAGCTGATTCATACGGTGATTTATTTCTGTTGTTGCTGTTATTGTTGCTTTCTTTTGTTTTCCAGAGTGGCTGGACCAATTTGCAATCTCACCCACAGTGAATCAGGGTCCCTTTCCCCCAATATCCTGTCTAGAATTTGCTGTCTGTTATTTTGCTAATCTTTCTAATTATGGCTGGGATAAGATGGAATATCAAAATTTGCTTTGTTACCTTTTTTTTTTTTCTGGACACAGCAGGGTAAGTGCACATAGGAACTTACAATGGTTATCATTGCATGCATAAGACCAAGATAGTCCCAAGCCCAAACAAAGCTCCAGATGGAGAGAGGAGGTAGACCCACAGTCTCATCCCTATATGAGGAGCTACTAGCAATATATCTGAAGGGTTTAAAAAAAAGACTAACAACAACAACAACAAAGAAACAAATAAGCAAAAGAGTAGTTTGGTGGGTAGGGGATTGTGAGGGATACTAGGAAAGGTTGGGAAAATATGATCAAAATGTTTATAAAATTCTCAGTGAGCTGGTTGTGGTGATGTGCTCAGGTAGGATTTGCTGAAGGAGGCAGTTGCAGGAGGATCATGAGTTCAAGACCAGCCTGGGCTACACATTTGCCAGGCAGTGGTGGCACATGCCTTTAATTCTAGCACTTGGGAGGCAGAGGCAGGTGAATTTCTGAGTTCGCGCCTAGCCTGGTCTACAGAGTGAGTTCCAGCACAGCCAGGGCTACACAGAGAAACCCTGTCTTGAAAAACACCACACACACACACAAAATCAACAAACTAATAAAGGCACACACATACACAATCACATTGTACTATCTCTTGAAGATAAGCTCTCAACTTCTTCCTAACAAGTTTCTACTATGGACAGAAAGTTATTATATGAAGTATTTACCTTTATTTTCCCTCGATATAATTTTTTAATATTTCTTCAGTGACCACACAGACACTTGTCCGGTCCTAATGTGTTCCTTTTACTCTTTAGAGACTGTTTCAACTTCTCTCCCTCCTTTTTGCTCTCTCCAACACAAATGGCCATGCCTGTCTATGTTCTCACAGTTACTGCTTCCTTTATATGAATCCTGGTCTTTAAGAATTCTTTCATGTTGCTAGTGTTCTCCTTTGATTCCATTATTTCGTCATCTTATGTCTTTATATTTGGTGTATTTTCTTCATAATATCTGTCACATTACTTAAATTACTTGTTTTCTATTTTCCATAAAAGATTTAGCAGGCAAAAGTTGGAGATCATTTGTTTCATTTAATTAATCATTTAATCATTTATCAAACGCTGGTATCATGTCATTGGTAATTAATGAATGGATTCTGAATGTTTTCGTGAAAAAGGCAAGCCCTAGATGATCCCCATCCTGGCGCCATGGGGCAGGCAGAGGGAACAAGTCTGAGATGAACACCAGTCCCACCCTATGCTGGGAGGAGCAGAGGCAAGCCATGACTAAGATTACCCCTTCCCCTTTGCCATAAGGAACAAACAGGGCATTGCCTTCCTGAAACTACTCCTGCAATGATCCCAGACCCCAGGTGCCTCTAAGAGTAGCAAGTAAGTGGTGGAGCGATGGAAGAGAAAGACAAACAGAAGGATGCAGGCACAATGAAGTGAGGCAGAACTGGATCTTCAAGGGTAGTGAGGAACAGCCTAGTGTGAGTAGCAGGAGAAGCCACTTGGGACCATGAGGAGGTCTAGGCCTGTGGGTTCATGGCCCTGTAGCAGCAGGGGTCTGTTACCACCAAAGGTCTGGCAGACATTCCTGGTCTAGGCTGCCCCTACACTGTGACACACTACCACTTCCACAAGGATATCTTCTTCTGCGGAGGAGATATCAAAGATGGATAGCACGTTTTAGGAGAGGGGAAAATGAGTAGGATTGGGGTTCCTGATGTGAAATTCACAAAGAACTAATTTTTAAAAAATTTAAAAAGAAAGAAGAATAAATCAGAGTTGTTTAATTCAGAAAAATAACATTTCTGAGTTATTGGATGAATAGCATATGTGATCAGGAATTAAAGAACAAGTTAGACATGTGATGTCTGTGATCTATGCTGCTGCTAGAGGGCAGGTTGACATCCATTTTCTGAGCTTCTGCTGGAAACCATGTTGAAGTCCACGATCTGTGCTGCTGCCAGAAACCATGTGCAAGTCCATGGTCCATGCTCTGGGGCCGTTATAGGCATGGAAGCTGCTGTTACAGTGCCATCAATGATGGTGGACTCATAACCGAGAACAAGAGACATTGAAGGCTTCTGTGTCATCCTCCTACCCCACCATACCCCCACACCCCTGGCAGAAGAAACTGTTCATGCAGGAAACTATTGAAGAGCATCCTTATAAACTGAGATAAAGATGTTGAAGTGTGCCTCGGCACAGTTGATGGTGTCTGACAGGGTGCTGGGGATGGACTCAGTACTCTGCTGGCAACTGGGAGTTTGACCAGCCTCCAATAAGTTTATGGGCAACATAAATTGGACTTGATGAGGTGAGTGAGGAGTGTATGATAGGAATACAAGGGTTGGGAAAGTGACCCGAGAGGAATGGGCAATAAGTGTGATTGGGGTACATTGTACAAAATTCACAAAAGAATTAATAGAAATATTATGTTGGGAAAAAACAAAAACAAAACAAAACAACCAAGTAAGCTTAGGAGATTGAGAATGTTTAAGGTGCTTTATGGAGAAACCAGCCACCAAATGCTTTCCTTCTCTGTAGCTACATGCTTACATTTCAAACCCATTGCTTCTTCTTGGTTCTATGTACTCCACAAGCTTTGCTCTCTGGAGATGGATATGCTTTGAGAGAATGAATTGCCTTTCTTCTAACAGTTTAGGCATAGGGTTTCTTAGCACTGACCAAGTTAAAAACACAATTACTTCTCCACAATGTTAGAAGCATTTGTGAATACTGGCCATCCTCAAATAATAAACCTGTACTGCATGTATTATGGATTCACTGCTACAATTTTGATCATCAAAATTATAATAACTTTTATTTGCTTCTTGGCACAGATTAACTTCATTTAAGTATGACACTCTGCAGTCCGAGTTTATCAAGTGTACACCCTCATCACTAAGTTTCCCAAACATGCAGCTGTCGGGAGGCCACTTCCTCAGACTTGCATTGACTTCTCCCACAAGTAACACACACTCACTCGCTGTGAAACATATGCTAATCGTGCAGTTTAGTTTACTCAACAAAGATTCAGAGCAGCTACCACATGGCAAATTCTAAAAATTCAATAACTGGTCAAGGTCACTGACTGATGGAGCCAGTCTCTTAACATACTAATTGATCACTGTAATAAGTGAGGAAGCACTATAGAAATAATAGCTCAGGTTGGGCAGATGGTTGAAACTTTTCTGCCATCCACATAGATCAGAAAGATTACAATGACCCCAAAAAATCCATTTAAACTATCAATGATCTGTGAACTGATCTCAGCTTTAGTGATAAACTACTATTTCTTCAGGAATGGAGTTATGGCCTATGAGGTTAAACATTTTCTTTGATAAAAGGATGCATAATATAAAATTTATACATCACCCTATGGCATTTTCCAATGCAATCAAGTAGAATCATACACTCCCCTTACATAAATTAAAGAATCAAATATAATTCAAAAGTTACTTAGCATGAGCTATTTCCTAAAACAGTCTTAAAGATGTTGTCATTTTCTCCAGCTTTGCCGTTTGCAAATATTGCTTCTTAATAAAGCATAACAATTATTTGTTTGGAGTCTGAATGAACTACATAATAGGCGTAAATCAGATAAATGCTCTTTTACCCCGGAGCCCTCTTTAGGGGATACCTATCGATGAAGAGCTGAGACAATGGACACACTCCAGTAGCTCATGAATCTTATCTGCTAAACATAGTAGGCAACAGAGTCAAAGATCAATAGAAAGATTAATGGTTTTAATTACCCCTCTGTACCCAGTTGTGGGTAAAATTTCACTGGCTGCTTTCACTGAGGGTAAAACACCACAGTCATCTGCCCAGTAAACCTAATTTGACTTTCTCTCTGGTAAATTGCTCATCGACAATCGTGTAATGAGCCTGCTCTCTGTGTGACTGAGTACTGAGCATGCTTCCACTTCAAATATCAAGGGGGGGAAAAGTGCTATAAAGCTGATAAATGACGCATAAACATTTTCTTTATGAAAAAAAATCTTAGGAAATAAGACAATTTCCAAGCAAAAGTTTCCCAGCTTGAGCCATATGGAGCAAGTTAAAAGAGTACCAAATGGATTTTTGTTTTTATGAAGTTGCATGAATACTGCTAATAAATACTGACAAATGCCTTCTGAAGATATATGGGATGACTGATGAAATTATTTTCTCCATGGCGAAAGAAAGACAAAGACAAGAAATTTAGTCTACATGAGTAGCTCATGATTATTAATGCTTCAAGAAGAAAACTAGTTAATAGCATGCACATATATTTTTAATTCATATTCAAGAATAATTGGAACTCTGAACATTTTCTAATATTTCTTTCTAAATTATGCCCTGGCATGCCACCACATTAATCAGGAGTTTTTTTTTTTTTTTTTTTTTTTTTGCAATTAGCACTTCTATAGAGTGAATCAAGACACTACATAATAACTAGAATTTGTCAAAGAAAAATGATTGGCACATAGGCATAACATTTTATTACTTAAGTTTTAATTTAATCTTGGTAGTGCAAAGGACAGTGTTGTCATGTATTTTTAAAAAGCCATCTCAAAATTATTCATTTTATTACATCTGTCTGACTATAATTTGTGGGGTTTTTGTCCTTTTCTCTATTAGCATGATTAGGAGGTCCTCAATATAACACTAAATTGTTTTGTTACTGTCAAATGTTAATATTCCCTGAATACTATTAACTAGCAAAGTCCTTGTTAAGGGCATAAGTTCAGAGGGCCATTAAGACCAAGAGAAATGAAATTCCAAGGAATTACATCAGCTAAATGCATAGATAATCATTCTTGCACAGCCTTAAAAGGAAACAAAGACATTCCACAGAGCAATTTAATGATTTCCCAAACTGTTGTTATATTTGCTCGATGAACTGTTTCTGATGTCTCGGAAACTCTCTTTTGTTACCTTAAAGTAAGAAACAACTATCTGGAGTGTCATACTCCATGAAATCAAGTTTTTAATTAGGATTCGGGAACAAAAATATTTACCCAAGGCTTCAATCTCATATGAATAAGGAAAAAGTCACAACTGATGAGAAAAAGAAAAATACACGACTGTAAAGCAAACCTTCAAAGTTAGCTAAGTTGTGGAAAGATTCGTGACAATCATCTTCTTCTGTGAGTTCTGTCTATCTTATAGCATGGCTTTCTTCAAGCACCAGATGTGTGTTTTCTGAGGAAGCCTACCTTTGGGCTTGGACCATGAAGGAACTAAACAGTGCTAACAGTCTCTTGATAATACTTCTACCAGCCGGGCAAACACTCCTTGGGAATCTGAATTGTGCATTCTCACAGACCACCACTTGGAGTGTCCAAATGTGTTCCCCTCCACTGGTTCAGATAAGAGTCTCCTAAGCATTCCAGTGGCTTGCCAGTGTTGAAGGGAAACAAAAAAGCAGGGAGCATCAAGTTGGATAACAGCCATGATTGCTAAAGTTGGTTTTGTCACTATCCCGGGTTCTTATCACTATGCCTGTTCCAGACTCTCTTACTGTCTTCTTTGTCTATTTAAGTGAGAGAGGGAGAGAGTCAGAGACAGACCCAGATGGTGAGGCAGAGACAGAGAGCATATGTAATGGGTATGTATGATTTTGAAGGTTAATAATTCTTATTTTATGCCACCTGTAAACTGAACAATAAGGAGTACTAGTGGTCGAAAAATCTGAGAATTTAACGACCAGAAATTCTAATATACCAATGGAAGTAGATAGATGTCCCAGCCCAGAAAAAGAGAATCATGAAACCACACCTTCTGTATTCATCGAACCCTCGATGGATGAAATGATGGACATTTTATGCTGTCCAAAGCATATTTTGCATATTTAGTCTATTAATAAAAATGCTAATGTATTTTGGAGGCTTCATTGCCAACGTTCATAGAATTAATGTGTTGCTCTTTTCATCTATTTAAGCATCACAGTAAACTTGACATGGAAAATTGACCATTACAAACAAGAAAATTGAGTTCTTCCTTCTTATGAGATCTTAGCCTTCTTGCCATCAGTAATTCCCTCCCCAAACTGTTGCTCACAGCAGGGCAAGACAATACCAAATCTGATATCCTATACTACTCCTACTTCCATCTCACTGAACTAATCTTACCTATACCAATGCACACAAATATGCCTTCAAATGGTAAGTTGTTCTTGCTTCTGATATCAAGGCACATGATAGCAGGGATAGTTTTATTTCAGTGGGTCATTCTCTGTTTCCTGTCCTGGTATTTGGGACATCATTACTCTTAGTCCCTCATTCTATGCTGGCGAGACTCTGTGTGTGTGTGTGTGTGTGTGTGTGTGTGTGTGTGTGTGTGTGTGTAATAGATTTGAAAAAGGCATGGATAAAATAGCAAGAATTTAATAAAAGACAAAAACAAATCCAAGAAGAGAAAAACAAAACCCAAGAAAACAAGTGATTAAAAGATCACAATTTTAGGGTATGTGAAGCAAAACCCATTTGATGACATGCACCTCTTTTCATGACCAAAACTTTCAAAACTGCACATATAGAAGAAACATGCCACAATAAAGGTCATTTAGAAATAAGCCTGCAGTTGTCCTTAGGCTTAGTCATGAGCAGCTGAAACCTTTTTTTCTATGACCACAAGCAAAATACTTCTGTTCAGAATAGACAAAAACAAAAATGAAAAAAAATGTAAATAACAGCAAACAAATAAAATCCTCTCATCCAACAAGTAGTTAAAAAGGAGTTGAGTCTTCTCATTCTTTTTGCAATAATTTTACTTTAGGTATCAAAACTCATAGATCCTTTACTGATAAAATTCTTAATTAATGAGCAAGCCAACTGAAGATTTGCTGTACAAATTAACTTTTATAACGTACACACTTCCTGTCTTAGTTAGGGTTTTACTTCTGTGAACAGACACCATAACCAAGGCAACTCTTATAAGGACAACATTTAACTGGGGCTGCTTACAGGTTCAGAGATTCATTCCAGTGTCATCAAGGTGGGAATATGGCAGCATCCAAGCAGGCATGGTACAGGAGAAGCTGAGAGTTGTACATCTTCATCTGAAGGCTGCTAGCAGAATACTGGCTTCCAGGCAACTAGGATGAGGGTTTGAAGCCCAAACCCACAATGACACACCCACTCCAACAGGGCCACACCTTCTGATAGTGCCACTCCCTCTCTGGGCTGAGCATATACAGGACATTTCCCAAAAAATGTCCCCCCACCCTGCTTTTTGCATACGTGAACACAGTTGTTCTCATTTCCTGTTTTGTCCCACAGGCAGACCATAGGCCACAATATGTTCATGCCTGTGGGTAATTCTTTGTCCTAATATCTAGAACTGTGTCATGTTTAGGGTTTTGTTTCAAGTTAGAAATTTGTTTCTTCACTTGAACACATGTGTTTTTAATAAGAAATCAATGATCTTTCAAAAAAAAAAAAACAGTCCTTATTTATTTAACATCTTGAAACAGCTTTAAGTAATCTCTGCAATGGGTGTGGTTTATTTGAGGCTGGGAACACAGTGCTTTTACCCTTTCTGGACTCAAACTGTAGTCCACAGACAACAAAATATGCATAGCTGTGAATAAATTGTTGTTCCAATGTCTAGAATTGTGTCATGTTTAGGGTTTTGTTTGAAGTTAGAAATTTTGTTTCTTCACTGGACCACATGTGTTTTTGATAAGCAATCAACAAACTTTCAAAAAATATATAAATAAAAATAAAGTTGTGGAAACTAGAGGCATGCAGTCCAAACCATAGACTTGGAACCTTGGCTTACATGATGTATGGAATTCAACCAATTAAAAAAAAATGAATTAAAGTTTACATAAAATGAGAGTCTTTGGGACCGTAGAGTGTTTTTTTTTTTTTTTTTTTTTTCACATTGATCTGAGCAAGGTGTTTTGGATATGACTCCAAAAGCCCAATAAGCAAAAAGTAAAAATTCATAGAGTGTAGAATTCCTATTGATGTTTCTGGACAGCTTGAAGAGATATAGCAAAAGCATGGTCCATGAACAGGCGAAAAGAACGGAAAAATAGAACTGAACAAAGATTTGAATTCAAAACACATGAAACTGATTCAATAACATGGAAGGAAATATAGGATTGAAAAAGAATCAAAAGATTTAAAGAGATGATTCTCAAAAGAATAAAAACAACTAACAAACATTTGCCCCCCCCATAACAATAAAATGTTCAACATTACTACATGATTGACCATGAAAGAAATAGTAATAACAACACAATGGGATGCACTCCATATCACTAAGAATAGCTACTAAAACAATACATGATGAAAGTCAAGGAGGATATGGAACAAATTGAATTCCTGTTCAAAGTAACATGTAACTTGTCACAGTGATTAGCAAAGCGAATTGGAAGTCCCCACTAACAAAATTAAAAATAGAAATAATACCAAAATGAACATTTATAGTACTAATTTTATCCTTGGGAAAACTAACATTAGTGGACAAAAAGTCCCATACTCCTACTCACTATAGAATTATCCAAAAGTATCCAGATAAGGAACCCACGTAAGTGTATAGTGGCAGATAAGCAAATTTTAAAAATTGGCATTTTTATTGAATATAATTCCTATGTAAAAGTTGGTGATGAGATGAACAAATATTGATAACATCATGCAAAATAATCTATACATTTAAAGATAAATATTACATTTCATATTTTCATATAAAGAGTCTATAGAAGTTGACAACATATAAGCAGAAAATGGATTGCTGTTTAGCAGGCATTGAGGGCATAGAAATTGGGAAACATTTTTTTTTTACCAAAAAAAATTAGATTTCACAAATTTATGATAATATCAGAATGAAGTAAATGTGAAAAAATTCATTGGATTCAATAGTTACTAGAAGTTAGTATTATCAGAGCAATCAAAAGGTGTCTATGCTGGTTAGCTTTTGTGAAATTATACAAGAAGTCACATTAAGAAAGGAAATCGTTTATATCAGATTGGACCATAGGTATGACTGTGCTGTATTTCCTTGGTTAATGACTGGTGAGGGAGGGCCCAGACCTCTTCGGGCAGTGTCATCCCTGGTCAGCTAGACATATACTGTATAAGATAGCAAGGTAACCAGGCTGTGTAATGCAATTCAGTATATAGTATCCTTTAATGGTCTTTAGTTTAGTTTCTTTCTCCAGGCTCATGCACACCCTTGACTTCCTCGGATGATGGAATTTGACTTGTAAACGAAATAATCCTCTTGCCTATCAAGGTGCTTTTGGTGGGTGTTTTATCACAGTAACAGGAAGAAAATTAGGACAGAAAGTATGAAAGTCAAGGAAATATATAATTGTATAGAAAGCCAAGGAAAAATACAATGTGAAGCTAAAACTCAATTTTGATATTAATATAATTGAATACAATAAATACCTTATATAATAAGTAAATTATATGTAGGGGGGGGCTAGCTCCAGTCCATACATGCTCTATGGTTGGTGGTTTAGTATCTGTGAGCTATAGTTGGCTATGCAAATTTTCTTGTGGCCATTTTGATCCCTCTGGCTCCCTCCTCTTTCTTCTCACGCTTTCCCAAGCTCTACACAATGTTTGGGTGTGGGTCTCTGTTTCCATCAGCTGCTGGCTAAAGCCTCTCACATGATAGTTGTGTTAGGCTCTTGTCTGCAAGTATAGCAGAGAATCATTAACAGTATCAGTGGTTGGCTCTTTCCCATGGGGTCTCAATGTACACAAGTCATTGGCTTACCTTTCTCTCAACCCCTGATCTATCTTTATCCGTGCGTATCTTGAAGGCAGGGCAAACTTTGCGTCAAAGGCTTTGTGGGTGGGTTGGTGACCCTCTTTCTTCAATGGAAGTCCTACCTGGCTACAAGAGGTGACCACTTCAGACTCCATGTCTCCAGATTCTAGAAGTCTCAGCCAAGGTCATCCCCATATCCTCCTACAAGCCACCCATGTTCTAGGTCTCTGGCTTGTCCCAGAGAGGCCCCCTACCAGTCCTCTAATCCCCAACTTACATCTCCCCATATCTGATTCCTACCCCTGTTCCTCCCCCATGCCATCTCCCTGTGCCAAGCAATTCCCTCCTTCTGTCCTTTTCCTGTGTCTATTTTCCACATATGTAACTGATGTACACCTTGGTCTTCATGTGGGTCCTCCAATAATTTCAGCCAGGGCTGACTCTGTGGACTGCGTTTGGATCCTGTTCCCCTAGGTGGGCTACCTTGTCTGGCCTCAGTGGGAGAGGTTATGCTTAATCTTGATGAGATTTCATATGGCAGATGAGTTAGTAGAGGGGAGAGGGATGGGACAGTAGAAGAGGAATGGCGGTAACCGAATGTAAAGTGAATAAAAAATATAAATTAATAGGAAAAAATAAATAAATTTTTTTTTGTTTTGCAACAGAAAAAAAGAAGGTAAAGAATTTAAACAGTGGATGATAAAAAACTAATAAACATTCATATGTAATTAGAAATATATATATAGCAATATACTATAGCCTTTAAAAAGTTTAGATTTTTGATAAAACTAAAAAAAATCACAAATGTGTTATTACTTCTGTAATGTTAAAATTTTTCATAACTAACAAACAGTCTTAAGAAAACACACACACACACATCCACTGTCATGTTTTAATAAGAGCAGGAGAAATGTGTCAGTTAACTTTTATTCCATGACAAATCGTAGTGAAAATATTATTGCCAATTTTTATTGTGCTTATTTGAGGTGACTTATCTCAGTCAACATCTCGGGGTGCTGAGTGCTGAGGGCTACATTTACAGTCAACTGGCCCTTGCCTTTCTCATTTCCGTGTATGACAGGGATGGTGGTAGCTTTTCCTATCTTATTTCAGTTAGGTGGACCACACTGTTAGGACCACACTTTTCCGATGTTTGAATGACTAGAAATGGATGACTTACATTATGAAGAGTTTTATTCATTCTACCAAGCTACAGATTAACCACATTCAATAACACCTTCTTGGCAAGACCTAAGTAAGCATTTGATCACATATCTTTGGACCATGGGCAAGTAAAATGAGACAAACATTATCCATACAAATGTTCTATCCACCAAAAAACAAACAAACAACAACAACAACAACGCATAATAATTCTGACCCAGTTAGCACTTAGCCATAAGAAAATGAAATTCATGTTGCCATGGGGTATACTATGTAGGAGTAGGAATTCTTTTGGTGATGCAGCCCAGAATGCTAAATAATCCAACACTGTGGTAGTGTTATGAAGTAGGACAAGAGGATTAAACTTTAAGATGGGCAAAGACGATGCTTTGAGGCTATGTATTACTCTATGCCTGGGTGATATATATGATATTTCTTCTCTTAAATATTTTTCTTTAGATACACACTATGCATATAACTATATATGTACGTATGAACATCTATGTGCATTATCTTTTCCTGATACAATAGGAATGTGTTTACCATGTTGAAATAAACATGGGGTTTCATATAGTATAAAGCCTTATCAGAATTCATGGCAATGAAATTTCATCCCACTTTATGTATCAGATCCAAACTGTATAGATTTTAAAAATGATTTATATCACATTCAGAGACCTTTGCTTTCAAGCCAAATCAGAGTCCGAACAGAGAAACTTTCATAATAACCTAGACAGTCATAATAACCTAAACTGATATGAACATTCACATTCATGTGTTAATATGACTTCATTACTATATTTTACATAAAATATTTTCTCAGATATATCATCTTTACTAATTAGATGACAAGTGTAAACAAAATAGGCACATTTTATAACAAGAAATATAATCTTATTAATGAAGTCTTCTTTGAATCAAGCATGACATCAAATATCTGTTCTAGTAAAACACTTTAGCTTACAATCTTATAGTGTTTAAAATCTAAGGGGCACATATGAATTTACATAGTTATAGATAATTCACTATTCATTTAAATCTGCCATTGATTTATCTATCACACACACTATCCAAAGGAGTAGATCCAGAGGGGAGGGGAGGTGTGAAGGAACTAGGAGGAGGAGAGGGAGGGGAAACTGCAATCAGAATATATTGTATGAGAGAAAAGAATCTATCTTCAAGAAAAGAAAAAGAAATTAAAGGTAAGAAGTGATAATCTTTTAAATCCTTTGCTTTTCTTCAAGCCATTTAAAGGAAGCAGAGTTAAACAAAAGATATGTACATATTTGCATTCTATATTCATGGCTTCATGGTGTGGGGGAATTTTTGAAGTAGATAAATAATTGCATACTCATTCAACCATGGAGATTACTAATTAGGGAATGTCTCAAAACCCTGTTTGGCTTCTATTGGTTTTATTCTGGCAAAGTAAGTTATATACCTTTAAAACAGTTTCAATTACTCTTTAAAAATAACAAACAAGCCAGGAGGTGGTGTGGCACGCCTTTAATCCCAGCACTTGGGAGGCAGAGGCAGGTGGATTTCTGAGTTCAAGGCCAGCCTGGTCTACAGAGTGAGTTCCAGGACAGCCAGAAATACTCAGAGAAACCCTGTCTCGAAAAACAAAACAACAAAAATAAAAATCAGAATATCACTGAATCAATGGTATGACACAGCAGGCACAAGCATTTGAAGCCATGTCTGATAATCTGAGTTCAATCCCCAGGACTCATACAGCTCATGCCTGTACCCACATACACATACACACACACACACACACACACACACACACACACACACACACACACACACACAGAAACACACAGACACATAGACACACACACACACAAGCACAGCAACTTATACAGACTGAAATACTACTGTGCACAAGTGCTATTCATGGGTTAATACTAAATTTAAAATAAGGTCTCAGCAAAATATGTAGACACAAATACTTCAGGTTTCTTTAGAACTAAATTCAGCGTAATACTATGCATAGCTTAAGAATCTGGACTCCACAGCAAGATTATCATTATAACACATGAAATATAACACATGATAGATGGACTTAAAGGTGGCAAGCTGAATGAACGTTGTGATAGCATCTTGCTAATATTTGAAGCAAAAATATTTAAACAGAAACAGTTTTTCATTGTTATTTATTCTGTTTTAATTCCTGCAGATGCAAACATCTGTGCCATCAGTAGAAACATGCTATAAAGATATTGCTCATAACTGCAGGCATAATTTAAAATGAGGATTCCTTGTTAATATGTGAATTGACTCCAAAGAGGAAGTTTCTGCCTGTTCCCTTTTCATTATTTCATATCACCTGGTGAAAATGGGACTTAATAGACTAGTCTGTCAAATAAAGCATTTTGATCACAGACCCAGTCACAGAGATTTGCATCTGCTTGAGACACATTTGGAGAGCAATCTCAAGGGTCAGTGATGAAGGTCAAACTGGGAAAGAGATAGTAGGTGACCTCTGGACACTGCTACTTGCATGATATTAAACACTGTGAGTGACAAAGAAGTAAGCTCTTTAATATTTATTGAAAATGTGGTAGATAGTCTCTTTCTAACATTCCAGCTTTTTGTTGAAGATGCAATTGCAGGTTTGAGTTTTACAGGAGATATCGTAAGGGAAAAAAAAAAAAAAGGCAATAGATACTCCAGACAATTGATTGCCACAAGAAAGTCAGCAAATTTTGGTCATATGATATTTTGATTGATAATGGAATTGTAACAATCAAAAATTAGATTAATTACTATTATAATAACATATTATAAGTATTGCAGTAGACAGAATTTGATGAGTGCCACTGTGTATTAAGTTTGTATCTCCTTTATTGCATCAGTGGTGAATAGCAATGTGTATGAGTTCTGACAAAGACAAATTAAAAATTTGATAAGACCATGGTAAGCCACCAAGCGTAAGAATTTAACGTCACTGCTTTTGTAAAGACAGGGTTGGCAATCTTCTCTAATAAAGAGAAGTTGGGAGAATGTAAGATGGTGCCCAGGGGGAGTAACTGTCCACGTTGTACAATTTACCACTAGAGCTTACATCTGGATGATAGATTCAGAATTTGTACTAAGGATTTTAAATTTTCTACAAACTTAGGCAAAATCATCCAATTTGTTTGTTTATTTGTTTTAGATAGCAAATTTAAACATACATTTATCCTTTTCCTCAGAAATTTTATGTATCTTCTAAAATTTTGGGCAAATACATTACTTTGTAAATAAGCCATTTTTAGAAAAGTAGGATACACAAATAATTATTAATTCAATTAGTACTTCTACAATATACACATATTTCACCATAGACCAAAGAAATAGACATTTTATTTGGTTATTTTAAACACAGCTAAATTAAACACAGATTTTGGCCCACCAGTCCTTACCTTCAATGGTCTCTTTCCTAAATTCAATACACTGTGTGATTGCAAGCTGAACATTTGAATATATGTAAATGTACTTATAATTTGAATATGGAAATGATCACAAAGGAAAGCAGTAGAGAATGGAAGGAGATGATTTTTTTAAGTTAGGCACTGTGCATGCAAAGCCTCAGACAGTGGGTTGAGATTTAGTGAACAGGAGAATGCTCTCAGGAGTGAGCAATAAAGCAGGAAAAGACAGAGAGAGGAAAAAAAAAAGAAAAACGCTTGGCAAAACCAAAATATTTTCTAGCTAGATCTTGCTTCTGCTTTATCCTCTAGGTGACTTGGTGTGTAAACTACATCTTATATTCTGTCACAAACTGAATCATACATGTCACAATCTGTGTCAATCAGCTTGGGGCTCCTTACTGCCTTCTTGAAGAGAACAAACTTCAGAGTTGATAGCCAAGGGAGGATTAGTGGCCCCACTTGAGGAAATGTTGGGATATCAAAATTATTCACTACAAGACACCTAGTTTAGGAAACCATAATGTTCTGTTTTGTTAACAGGAAAACAGTAACGGGAAAGAGGGCAGGTGTTTATAGAGGGAATAATGCATCTGACTGAATTGATCTTAATGGAGAATTACAAACCACTCTACTGTTTGCAAAAACATTCTGCTCACTGACCTTCAATAATCCCCAAACGTAAGAAGGATGTGATGGTGGCAATGAATGGGTGGGAAGAGCTATTTGCATGCATTAATGCCTCCTTGGAAGTGGAATTTATATCCTTGGAATTCAGTAAGTTGTCATTTTTTTCACACTTATCACTTGCATTAAAGTTATTATGGCCTACATTGGTAGATTTTGTTTGCTTTTCTGTAAGCATCATATGACTTGAATGTATATACATATATATATATATATATGTATATATATATAGTAACTAGGCTTGGTGGTAACATACCGGTAATTCAGAACCTGCAATATATATTGAAACCAGGTCAGTGGTTAAATCCTCAGCTTCATAGTGAGTTTCAGACTAGTTACAGGCACATGAGAGTATATCGGAAGAATCACACAAACACACACACACACAAAGAAGGAACTGAGTTATGCTCACTTTGTCAGCGTTGGGCATTGCGTTATAAGGTAACCAGATGTCACTAGTAACTTCTCAGACTTGAATTACTATGTAAATTTCCATAAATACACAATGCCATGAGCGTTAGTTTAAAGGCATCTAATCTGATTTTCAAAAGGTAGAAACGGAACAATCAACACTTTAAAATGAAAGCAATACCCCTGAGCTGGGAAGGAAGGGCTAACAATGTTATCTAGATGAATCACCATGAGCTATGACAGTCATAATACTTGCAAAACAGAAACACTGGTTTAATTAACTATAACACCTGCAGGAATTGAGATCCTGCCTCCTTATAGAAAAGCAGAGGCTGTCTTCCTTCAACAAATACATAGATTAATTGAGAAAATACAATAATGTGAATTCAAATGTCTTTGTAATTTTGAATTCTATTCAGCTTTATCTCTTCTCCTAGTAGCAAATGAATGAGTTTTGTTATTGTTTGTTTGTTTTGCTTTTTACTATTTCTAACATTCATTTTTTTTAATATACAACGATGATGTCATTTTGAATTCAATTGTTCTTCTCAACCCACACATTTTAACCCAGGCTGCCGTGCTGTGCTCATTAATATCTAAAGAAAAAACAAGGGTAAATAAATTCAAATGTAAAGTATTTTTGTTCAATTTGGAATCCTGTGACTGCCTACTTAATATTTTGCCAAAAAGCCATTTAATGTGTTACTTACACACCTGCATTGCATTTCTATCTGAATCAACTATTGAAATCAGGGAATGAGTCTCTTTAATTTGTTTTCGTTCCAGCATCTGACCTAAAAATCTTATCTTGAAGTCTAGACAGTGAAGATGTTAAATAAAATCTATTTTGTCATAGATAAAATGTTGATGGTTGCTATAAAACTTACAGTAAACCATAGTGGAATAAGTAGAGGAATTAACACAAGAATAGTAAAATGACCTGGAAAGTTCAAATGTCATGCACACAAGAGCTACAAGAGAATGATATTGTACTTTTTTTCTCCTGTGTTCATGTGTGATGTGAATATATGTGTATATGTACATTTTCATGTATGGGGGCACATATGTGTGTAGCTGTGCATGCCCATGTTTGCCTAAGCATATGGAGGCCTAGGAGTTGATGTTGAATGTCTTTCTCAGTTGCTGTCGATTATATTTTGTGAGGCAAATCCTCTCACTTTTAATCATAGCTCTCTCAACAGAAATCACTTCAGACCCACCAAACCTTCTTGCTTTTGTATCAGTTCTGAATATCTTAATGCTAGTCCTCTTGCTTGCAAGACAAGTTCTGGAAGTACTGAGCAGTTTCATCGGCCTTATAAAATGGTATCCAAAAGAATAAAAGATTCTTAAATAAAAGGTCTGATCCACATAAATGTCTCTACATGAAAATTATACGATCATATGTGTTGGATTTCAGCTAATGTTTCTCAAAATTCCTCTGCAGTTTTCAGAAGAGTGGTTAATTTATACTGCTAATAAATATTTTAAAATATGCTACCTCAAAAATAATTAAAGACATAAAAGTTAAGACGCACAATTTTTACACCTACAAATTAAAACTTAAACTAAAAATCTTCATGGTTAAAAATTTCAAAAAATCATACATACTCACATGCACATATTTAGCTACATGCTACCCAAAACGTCAATAGCACAGGAATATAAACAATATTTATTCATACATTTATAGTGTAATGAAGTAATTACAATGATGAATTGTCAATTATATGGGAATACTTCTCATATTCTTGATAAAAATTTAAGGTTTGAAACTTATCAATATGGTTTAATTGCTAAAATTAGGTGAAATGTAAAAATATCCAAAACATGTAGCAGAGGATTGCCTTATCTGGCATTATTGAGAGAGGAGCCCCTTGGTCCTGTGGAGGCTTGATGAACGAGGGTAGGGGGAATGCTAGGGCACTGAGGCAAAAGTGGGTGGACAGGTGGGGAGCACCCTCATAGAGGCAGGGGGAGCAGGGACAGGATAGGGGTTTGTGGAGTGGAAACTGCGAAAGGGGATAAGATTTGAATTGTAAATAAATAAAATAACCAATAATTTTTTAAAACGTGAGTCTGTATTCCAGCCAGATCACACAGTAATCCGGGCATTTCTGCATTCCAGCCAAATCACAAAGACCTAGAAAGTCTTTGGATGTGATTTCTTGTCAGAGCAGCCATACTGCTGGATTAAAGTTCCTCGAGTTGTAAATCCTTCACTTGCTACATTTTAGTACCTATATGAATGAACAATGAGTTTCTGTAAGTTCCCATTTCCCACCTACTTACATACAGCAAAGGTTAGATGTTGTATAAGGAACTACACTGAGTGTGGGTGGCACCGTTATATGAACTGGGGTTCTATGATGAATGAGAAAAAAAAAAAACCTTGTTAATCACAACTGATTCTTCAGCCCCAGCTAACCAGAACCACAGAATAATCAAACTCCAAAATAGCAATGGCCCTGAAAAGAGTCTTTAATTTTCCCTCTGAAATTTCACAAGCCAGGCCTCCATGTTCTGCACTGTTCTCAACATTATCTTCCAAGCTCCTACACAACAACTGACAGAGCTCTTAACACCGAATGGATCTTCTAGTCCAAAGTTCCAAAATCCTTCCACATTCCTCCCCAAAACATGGTCAGGTTGTCACGGGAATACCCCATATGCTGGTACCAATTTGTCTTAGTCAGGGTTTCTATTCCTGCACAAACATCATGACCAAGAAGCAAGTTGGGGAGGAAAGGGTTTATTTGGCTTACACTTCCATACTGCTGTTCATCACCAAGGAAGTCAGGACTGGAACTCAAGCAGGTCAGAAAGCAGGAGTTGATGCAGAGGCCATGAAGGGATGTTCTTTACTGGCTTGCTTCCCCTGGCTTGCTCAGCCTGCTCTCTTATAGAACCAAGACTACCAGCCCAGCAATGGTCCCACCCACAAAGGGCCTTTCCCCCTTGATCACTAATTGAGAAAATGCCTTACAGTTGGATTTCATGGAGGCATTTCCTCAACTGAAGCTCCTTTCTCTGTGATAACTCCAGCTGTGTCAAGTTGACACAAAACTAGCTAGTACAACTACCTATAAAAATATTTACAATAATAGTCTTAATTTTCTTCTTTTAAAAATTTTTATTAGATATTTTCTTCACTTACATTTCAAATGCTATCAAAAGTCCCCTATTCCCTCTTTTGTGTGAATATTGAAAGAGATGATTGCACTAAGTAACCAACTATTCAAGGAGATATTACATTATATATAGTCTATATAAAACTCATCATTGTTACCAAATTTTTAAATAAGAGGTTTCAGAGTTATACTTTTGTTTACTTCTCATTTCATCTAATTTGTCAATTACTCATTGAGTGTTTATTAATTGTCATGGGTTTTGAACTTTTTTGAGAATTTACCAAAGTATTTTATTGACTAATACACAGACACACACACACACACACAGACATATATATATATATATATATATATATATATATACACAATGATATTTTGATATAGTGATATTGACACATATTCTGAAATCAGAATTTTAATTATTAAATTGAATCACCTCAATACTAATGCTATTTGTTTACCTTATACTTTAGTTTTTAATTTTCATATGATTTGAAATATTTTACAGAAAATTTGCATTTTATGAAATTGACTCTAGAAGTCAGTGATATCGAGATCATAAAAGTCTATAGCTCTTTTTAAGAACCCAATCTTTCAAATGTGGTACATCTACACAATGGAGTACTACTCAGCTATTAAAAAGAATGAATTTATGAAATTCCTAGCCAAATGGATGGACCTGGAGAGCATCATCCTGAGTGAGGTAACACATTCACAAAGGAACTCACACAATATGTACTCACTGATAAGTGGATATTAGCCCAATACCTAGGATACCCAAGATATAAGATACAATTTGCTAAACACATGAAACTCAAGAAAAATGAAGACTGAAGTGTGGACACTATGCCCCTCCTTAGAAATGGGAACAAAACACCCTGGGAAGGAGTTACAGAGACAAAGTTTGGAGCTGAGATGAAAGGATGGACCATGTAGAGACTGCCATATCCAGGGATCCACCCCATAATCAGCATCCAAACGCTGACACCATTGCATACACTAGCAAGATTTTATCGAAAGGACCCAGATGTAGCTGTCTCTTGTGAGACTATGCCGGGGCCTAGCAAACACAGAAGTGGATGCTCACAGTCAGCTAATGGATGGATCACAGGGCTCCCAATAGAGGAGCTAGAGAAAGTACCCAAGGAGCTAAAGGGATCTGCAACCCTATAGGTGGAACAACATTATGAACTAACCAGTACCCCGGAGCTCTTGACTCTAGCTGCATATGTATCAAAAGATGGCCTAGTCGGCCATCACTGGAAAGAGAGGCCCATTGGACTTGCAAACTTTATATGCCCCAGTACAGGGGAACGCCAGGGCCAAAAAGGGGGAGTGGGTGGTTAGGGGAGTGGGGGTGGGTGGCTATGGAGGACTTTTGGTATAGCATTGGAAATGTAAATGAGCTAAATACCAAATAAAAAATGGAAAAAAAAGAACCCAATCTTTCAATATTTTTAATTGTTCATATTTTCCCATTAACATGTGCAACATACACAGTAATTGCACAATGACTAGTGAAATATTTTTAACCAGTCTCAGTAAATATTGTTTTTATTGAATGCACTATCTTTATTGGAAATGAGATGATTTTTTCATATTTAAACTAACATCATTCTGGTATCAAATTACAAAAGCATATATATGATATCATATATATATATATATATATATATCCAAATGTTTTGTGTCCAATACATTGGATTCCATCAGCTAGGCCAAAGTTACCTGAACTAAACTTAAAAAAAAAAGACAAAACCAACCAACCAACCAAACAGGAAACACACCTGCTCTTAGCCCTATTTGACAACTCTCTATGGATTGATTCTTTTCTGGTCTTATTGCAGGCAGCACTATGCCTGCAAGGACGCCTTTGAGCTTTGAAGTTAAAGTTCTTCATGCAGCATGGTGGCTATGTGTGAATGGCACCTTATGCTCCCCCATTGCCTGCATAGGCTGCTCTCTTTGTCACTGAACTAAGGCCTTAGGACATGTGAGCCTTAGCCTGGGTGTACCAGCTAGTGTTGTGTCAACTTGACACAGGCTGGAGTTATCACAGAGAAAGGAGCTTCAGTTGAGGAAATGCCTCCAAGAGATTCAGCTGTAAGGCATTTTCTCAATTAGTGATCAGCGTGGTAGGTTCCTTTGTGGGCAGTGCCATCTCTGGGCTGGTAGTCTTGGTTCTATAAGAGAGCAGGCCTAGCAAGCCAGGGGAAGCCAACCAGTAAAGAACATCCCTCCATGGCCTCTGCATCAGCTCCTGCTTCCTGACCTGCTTGAGTTCCAGTCCTGACTTCCTTTGGTGATCAATAGCAATGTGGAAAGTGTAAGATGAATAAACCCTTCCCAACTTGCTTCTTGGTCATATCTGTGTAGGAATAGAAACTCTGAGTAAGACACTGGGCTTTCATATGTTTTTTGATGCTTTACTTCCCAGCTAGCAGGCAAGAAAATTGTGAAGTAGTGATACGTATTGAGTGATAATAAGTGATATGTATTGAGGTGAACCTGAGGGGTGTCAGTAGTGCTTCATTTCCATCTCATAAGAAGTACCGACTTTGCCTAATATGTCCCCCCTTTCTTTTGGGAAAGTTGAATGTGAATGAGAGTAAGAGGGAGAAATTAGTCCACTCTCAACAGTATTTCAGCATCTCTGTAGCCATTTATCCTGCATTAGTATTTGCCAAGATGCAGAGCCTATATACATATTACACTACATATGTTTTTCTACTAATTAGCAAATTTAATCAATATTCACTCAGCAAGTCTCTAATTTTTTTTGTGGGGGGAGTGTAAAAGAGGATTCCATTCTGCTCAATGGCTAAGCAAAATACTAAAGAAATGTTTCGTTATATTTCCTCTTCTACACATAATCTCTCTCTCTCTCTCTCTCACACACACACACACACACACACACACACACACACACACACACAATTCTATTTTAAATGTCTACATCAATAAATATCCTTTCGAGGTCAACAGCTTTCCCTACTCCCTGGCTACAATTGTTTTTCATCTTTAGGTATCCATTATCACAAGTGATGCAAGCAGAGAGGCACTGAACGCACCGCAGGGGGAGCGCTTATTTGCTTTCTCATTTACAAGCTTGACTGCATGGGGTAGAGTGCAGAATGGCCGGAGCTCTTGCTGACCAACCTTCAGGAAGTGTGAGACAGTGTGCTCTGGTTGAACTCAGTTGCATAACTCTACGGAATTTCACAGTATTTACAGACGTGTTAAATATATTTAGTTCAAAGTAGAAAGGGATTGTCCCTAGCAACGGGCTGATCGCTGTACAAGGAGTAATCAGTTGTCACCTAGATTTCCGAGTTGGAAGCGACTCCTGCAACATGCAGTCTATTAACAGCACCCATGGGGAAAGCAAGTGAGAGCAACACCTGCGGTTCAAAGAAAAGCTCTAAGCTTTTCTTTTACATCCATTTACATCCCAGAAATTGTCATTTTAAGAGTCCTTTTTTTTTTTTTTTTTTTTTTTTTTTTTTACTGAAGTTAGAGGTAAACTTACTGCAGCCTGAACAGGAGAGGGGTCCTATTAGCACTTTCAAAGGGACATCAGCGCTGGTGGAAAGAAGAGAACACAGAACAATCTCTCTCCAGGAATTCCTAATGAGCCTCAAACCCGCCGGGTGAAGATCCAGCCACAGAGATTTGCATTTCTGTTTCCTCACTAATGTGAGAATCAAGAAGAGACAGAAAAGGAAAAGAACTGGCTGATTTTCCAGGTGACACTGACTTTGTTACTTTTTGGAGGACAGCAGAGGAAGGGAGGAGGTTGTATAATAAATCTAGTCTTGCTCTGTCAACTGGGAGACAATATTGCTATGCTGAGAGTTCTGGAGACACAATCCCATAATTCAGTGGTTTCCCTCCAGTGGGTGTTCCACTTCCTTTCCCCTTGAGCTCATTTGCAGTCCCAAACAGTTTCTTTCTGTCGCTTTCCATTTGGTCTGCCCTTTTCCATGTTCTCTCTCTCTCTCTCTCTCTCTCTCTCTCTCTCTCTCTCTCTCTCTCTCTCTCTCTCTCTCTCTCTTTCTCCTTTAAAGATAGGCCCTGTCACAGCCCATCTTACTGCTGCCTTCTTGTCATCTTTCCTTAAACTGTCCCAAGTCCCTTTTTTCTGCTGTCTCCTTGGTCCCGATCACGTAAAGGTTAATGAGGTAGCCCTTTCTCCGCGTGAAACGCTCTGTCCGGGACTTTGTATAGTTTTGCACATTACAGCGATTATCCTTTTCCTGGGAATATCACACGCTACAGTATCAGGGGTCGGGAGCAGCTTGAGCCTTTATTTCCATTTATCAAAATTACGAAGCTAGATTTTTGAAAAATCTAAACTACTCAGGTGTCCTTCGGGAATAATTTTACTTGTTTTTGCTAGAGTGAAATTGATGGTCGTCTCTGTGGTTGAGTATGCTCAACGGTCAGCAGTTGAGGAATGGCTAGAGGCAGCCACTGCTCCTGTCAAAATCACTTCACATGTGTTAAGGAATGGTTTATGAATAGCCAGCATCATAGATTTTAGCTATGTATGCATTTGAGGAAATAACAATCTTCCGAACCCTGATTTGTTCTTGATTTACTAGGCTGTTAATTAAAGCAATGAAATATCTCACTGTGAACTAGGAACATAGTGTTGCTCTTACTGCTACATTCTCAATTTCTAGAAAATTATCAGACACTATAAATGGGGTAAGGACAAAGATCAGTAGGTGATAGAACTCCCCCTTTTTAGATTGAAATAGATTTTAAAAAAAGACTCATGGAACAGGCTGCAAAGGAAGTAACAGAAGAGCCCCTAGCACATTTGGATGACCCCTGAGATTATATATCTAGGTGATCCGATTTCCATTTAGAAATTCCAGGTTCTCTGCATGGAATTCCTGTCCAATAGATGAGAACAGTCCAGATTCTCAGTGTTCAGTACTGAAATTTTTGCTCCGTTTTAGCTTGGGGCGTTGTGCAGGTAATTTACAGCCTTAAAAACTCAACTATGTAAATGAAGGCCATGGAAATAGGGCACTCCAGCCAATCCACTGGTGGGTCGTTGACAGAGGCTCAGCTTGCAGGATGAGAAGACAGCATCATTACTGTGTCTTCTAGAATTCTTTGACTTCACTTAGACTACATTGTAAACGTCTCTGTTTGGGGAATTTCCAGCCCATATTTTGGAAAGTGAATGATTCAGTCTCTTAATCACGGACATGTTGCCAAAGAAGGTAATGTCACTTAAGATAGTTATCCTTAAACACATATGGGTGCTTTATATTTTAAATGAAAATTACTATGTGATGTGTTAAAAATCATTACTCTTGTCTGAACACAACACACTGGCCCAAACAGTTCTACGTGTAAGAGGTTTATTGGGGGCAGGGGGTAGTGATGGGAGAGGGAGGGGAAGGTGGTAGCAGGAAGAGAAGCAGGGAAAGAGAGAGAGGGAGGGGCTTTCCCCTTGTTTGTATGGAAAATGGTAACACAGGTAAAGGTGGGAGGTGAGCCAAGTGGGTTCTGGGAATATGGTTACTGTTGTCTTGGTAACAGGTCTGTAGGTCGCACTGTCACACATGTGATGTCATAGATTTGGGAGGGCCTGATGGCAACACTCTGTGCATTCTCATATTTTTAAAGATACTAATAATAGTGCAAATAAAATCATAAATGTTTTTAAAACCCTCGTGATTAGGGCTAGAGAACTGTCTTGGCACTTAAGAGTACTTCTGGCTCTTGCACATGATTCGGGTTTCGTGGCTAAACCCACCTGGATGAGAAATCCTGTCCTGCAAAACAAGCTCACAGCTGTCTGTAATTCCAATTCCAGGGGATGTGACCTGCTTTTCTGGACTCCACAGGCACAGAACACACCTGTTGCACATACATGCATGCATGGAAAATACTCATAAACGTAAAAGGGTAAAATCTAAAAAATGGTTGGGCATAACTGTTATGAAATACACACACACACACACACACACACACACATATATATATGATTCCAAAAAGTCTTTTAAATACCATATGCTAATTTTAAAACATTCTATTTAGATGATAATACATACTTAATACTCTCAATAAATATTTTCTGAGGATTAGCTGAGAGGTTTTCATATGCATATAACACTATAGTCAAAAGTCTTGAAGGATGCATTTTTATGGCCAAACTCCATTGACTAATTAGCTTTGAAGTTGTTCTATATCTTCTGCTTCAATCTCCTTACCTTAAAAGAGTAAACTTGATTCTCAATAGTCACAAAAATATAAAATACCTTGGTGTGACTCTAACTAAGGAAGAGAAAGATTTGTATGATAAGAACTTCAAGTCTCTGAAGAAAGAAATTAAAGAAGATCTCAGAAGATGGAAAGATCTCCCATGCTCATGGATTGGCAGGATCAATATAGTAAAAATGGCTATATTGTCAAAAGCAATCTACAGATTCAATGCAATCCCCATCAAATTTCCAACTCAGTTCTTCAACGAATTAGAAAGGGCAATCTGCAAATTCATCTGGAATAACAAAAAACCTAGGCTAGCAAAAACTCTTCTCAAGGATAAAAAAACCTCTGGGGAATCACCATGCCTGACCTAAAGCTGTACTACAGAGCAATTATGATAAAACTGCATGGTACTGGCATAGCATAGCTACAGACAAGTAGACCAATGGAATGGAATTGAAGAACCAGAAATGAACCCACACACCTATGGTCACTTGATCTTTGAAAAGGGAGCAAAAACCATCCAGTGGAACAAAGACCGCATTTACAACAAATGGTGCTGGCACAACTGGCAGTTATCATGTAGAAGAATTCGAATTGATCCATTCCTATCTCCTTGTACTAAGGTTAAATCTAAGTGGATTAAGGAACTTCACATAAAACTAGAGACACTGAAACTTATAGAGGAGAAAGTAGGGGAAAGCACCGAAGATATAGGTACAAGGAAAAAATTCCTGAATAGAACAGCAATGGCTTGTGCTGTAAGATCAAGAATCAACAAATGGGACCTCATAATAAAATTGCAAGGCTTCTGCAAGGCAAAAGACACTGTCAATAAGACAAAAAGGCCACAAACAGATTGGGAAAGGATCTTTACCTATCCTAAATCAGATAGGGGACTAATATCCAATACATATAAAGAAATCAAGAAGGTGGACTCCAGAAAATCAAATAACCCCTTAAAAAATGGGGCTCAGAGCTAAACAAAGAATTCTCACCTGAGGAATACCAAATGGCTGAGAAGCACCTGAAAAAATGTTCAACATCCTTAATCATCAGGGAAATGCAATTCAAAACAAACCTGAGATTCCACCTCACACCAGTCAGAAAGGCTAAGATCAAAGATTTAGGTGACAGCAGATGCTGGCAAGGATGTGGACAAAGAGGAACACTCCTCCATTGTAGGTGGGATTGCAAGCTTGTACAACCACTCTGGAAATCAGTCTGGCAGTTACTCAGAAAATTGGACATAGTACTACTGGAGGATCCTGCAAAACCTCTCCTGGGCATATATCCAGAAGATGTTCCAACCAGTAAGGACACATGCTCCACTATGTTCATAGCAGCCTTATTTATAATAGCCAGAAGCTGAAAAGAACCCAGATGCCCCTCAACAGAGGAATGGATACAGAAAATGTGGTACATTTTCTGGAGCACTACTCAGCTATTAAAATGAATGAATTTATGAAATTCCTAGGCAAATGGATGGACCTGGAGGGCATCATCCTGAGTGAGGTAACACAATCACAAAAGAACTCAAATGATATGTACTCAATGATAAGTGGATATTAGACCAGAAACGTAGAATACCCAAGATACAACTTGCAAAACACATGAAACTGAAGAAGAACGAAGACCAAAGTGTGGAAACTTTGCTCCTTCTTAGAATTGGGGACAATCACCCGTGGAAGGAGTTACAGAGACAAAGTTTGGAGCAGATACAAAAGGATGGACCATCTAGAGACTGCCATACCTGGGGATTCATCCCACAATCAGCTTCCAAACACTGGCACCATTGCATACACTAGCAAGATTTTGCTGAAAGGACCCAGATATAGCTGTCTCTTGTGAGACTATGCCGGGGCCTAGCAAACACATAAGTGGATGCTCACAGTCAGCTATTGGATGGATCAAAGTGGCCCCCAGTGGAGGAGCTAGAGAAAGTACCCAAGGAGCTAAAGGGGTCTGCAAACCTATAGGTGGAACAGCAATATGAACTAACCAGTCCCCCAGAGCTCATGTCTCTATCTACATATGAATCAGAAGATGGCTTAGTTGGCCATCAGTGGGAAGAGAGGCCCATTGGACTTGCAAACTTTATATGCCTCAGTACAGGGGAACACCAGATCCAAGAAGTGGGAGTGGGTGGTTGGGGAGTGGGTGGGGGAGCATGTGGGGGATTTTGGGGTAGCATTGGAAATGTAAATGAAATAAATACCTAATTAAAAACAAAGAGTAAACTTGAAGTCACATTCCCTTTTGAGAAACACTATCAATTGGATTTTTGTAAACTAACAAGCCTAATGCTTCATAATGAGTAAGTGTAGACCTGTAGACCTTTTCTACTACCATTTTGCTCTCATGAGAGCTAAAAGTATGTCTAATTAGTATTTACAAAGCCTCATTTATTTCCTTTAGTATTTTTGCATAATACTATGTATTACCTTTTGGTGGATATTAGGTGAATATACCTGTTACAGTTGGCATTTATTATTTAATCCACCTCCTGAATTTGAAAATGAAACATGGTTTCTGGATAAGTCTTTCCTTCATACACACACACACACACACACACACACACACACACACACACACATATATATATATATATATATATATATATATATATATATATATATCCCTGAACTCTGTTATGGATCTTCAATAAGCATGTCTCAGTCCATCATCATCACGAATGCAAAAGTTTTCCAGACATAGTGGTGCCCTAAACATGCCCACTGGAAAGAAGACCCAAGTAACAAATAATCATTATCTATTTACCAGCAGCAAAGTGGAGAATGGGTGGAGAAACACAGGGGGATCTTTAGCTCAGTGGTATGTTGGCATCATCCCTAATCATATTGATGAACAAATTCTATTCTATTATTTTCCTCCAAGGTAGACAGACTAATTTTGGAACTGAGGATTATAACAATGTCATTGGAACCTCAGCAAAGATCTCTAACAGGAAGAGGCTAAGAGGAAAGACATCCCATTGCCTGTAATAGCTTTTATTTATGCGTCCCTCTCCCCTAGCCTTTTCAAACCTCTCTAAAGGAAAGCTTGCAAATAGAAGTTAGAAGCAAATGAAAATGGGCTTTTTAATTCTCCCTTTTTATGATTCTGAAGCTCCAACTGACCCTCCTCAGTCTGGGCTTCCTTTTTAACATTAATTACCTTGTTATCTGAGAGATGCAGTAGCTCCCCTGTCTGCTTAGGAAGAGTGCCAGCAGGGCAACAGTTGGAAGTGAATTACTATGATTGTTTGGGGCTTTTGAAAGCCGGCCCTGCTGTCTATCTTCTCAGACTCCAGCTCTAGTCACTTGGGTATGTTTTCTAATTCAGTATTTCTGTGTCCACTGTCCAGTAAACCTATGTTTATACAGTATGTATATAACCAATTATACTGTGGCTTGGGGCAATGTCTCTTCTGGATTCTTCACACGCCACTGATTACAACACCTGGTGTAGGGCTCCTGGGCATGCCCTCAGTCAAGAGGTAAAGGAGGTTTATTCCGTTCGCTCATCCATTCCTTCTTATTCAGATGACTGTCTATGACCACTGGACTGATCAGGAATCTTCCTTTGCGTTGCCTCATTTTAACATTTCTCCACTTCCCTGAGAATAGAACTTCCCCAGCCAGGATGTTAAGATTCGAAGCATTAGAAAAATAGTGAGGTAAGCACACCCAGTCCATTTACTTAGCTTGATTATTTTGACTGCAGCCATTTGTCACTCAAGCTTAAGGCCAGTTTGGCCAATTTGATTAAATTGACTGGTTCTTTCACTGAAGTGACCAGTCAATGCTAACAAATTGTTTGTGTTGGGAGAAACTCATTAGGCTTTATCTCTTGCATTGTGTCTGCATTAGATACAGAATCAAGAATTTGATACTGACTCATTGTTTAGCCTATATGGCAAGGGGTATAGATGAGAGGTGTCTAGTGTTTCATAGATTTAAGATAAGAAAAATAACTATTATTGACTTGGACTACTGGCTTGCCCCCAGGTATTAATTATCATCAAACCAGAAATGATGTTTCATTTTCTTGGAAGTTTTTATATTTTAATTCATGTTTGTTTAACACCTGCTACTCTGACTAGTCAATTAGTGTGTAAGCATGAGGAGAGTAATATTTACACCGAGTGTCATGCAAATTATTTATTTGAAGAATAAAAACTTCTCTCTTGCTAAAGGGCAATGCTGACCGTCATCATAATTCAGTATTTGACATTCACTTCTTTCAAACTTCCTGTTTGCTTTCCCCAAGGGACTCAGATCTCCACAACTGTAATGACAATCTGGTATAAGACTCAGTAGCTTTTTAACTTTCTCAGAAAATTAAGCTTTTGTGTTGGGACCAAGAAATAGTTTCAAACACTAGCTGCATTTATCACAAGGAATAATTGATAAGAGTGAATTAAAGGGTGAGTATCACACCACTTTGTGCTATTTTCCATTTGAAATAAATTATTCTTTTCCTGCTGCCTGATTCCTCGCTGTGTAAGGCAAAGAATATCTACTCAGCATCTCTGGGGGAAAAAAACACGCACACTGATTTAAGCACAAGAAACTTCCCTGATCTGGTTTACAGTACTCACAAAGATAATACAATGCTGAGAATAAGTAGCCAGGCAAGTTCCAGTTAAGGTTTCAGGTAGCTAGACATAGTGTTGAGCTGCTAAGATACACATTACTGTAATAAATATGTGACCTACTTTTCCAGTAGTGTTTAGATCTTGGTTGTACCAAAATAATGTATCAGAAGAAAGGAAATAATTCCCATCTCCTTGCTAGGATGGTTACAAAAATAATAAAAAATTGTATTTGACTATTGAATAGAAAAACATAATACATTTTCATTCTATATGGAAATAATCAAAAGTGTTGAGTAGATGCATTTCATATTATCTAAATTGAGCCTGAGTCTCTCTACTTATCTATCTATCTATCTATCTATCTATCTATCTATTATATATATATATATATATATATATACATCCATATATCTATATATTTATCTATCTATCTATCTATCGAGAGATGAGCATTATGTGTATGTGACCTCTTTCTTAGAGAATTAATAAGAAATGATTTATGTATATAAAATTTAATCACATTTAACTGTTACCCTATGGTTTGCTAAGAGTAAAGATTCCAATGCTCCACAAAAGGTTTCTTAGCTTTGAAAACTTTAAGTTGAGGCAGTAGTTTGAGAGGAAGAACATCTTAATATCTGAGTATTCATTTGCCTAAATGTTCTGCCTTTAAGAAAGCAACTGCCACATAATATTGATATGTAATGACTGATGTATGATAATAATGTACTTAGAGACCTCTGAATCATAGACACTTGAACATTCTGTCTTAGGGAAAGACAAAAGAATCATTACTGTCTTAGGCACTTTTCTATTGCTATAAATATACACTGTGTCCAAGGCAACAGTTATAAGAGAAAGCATTGCATTGTGGATTTGCTTACAATTCCTTAGGTTTAGCCCATTGTCATCATATCAAAGAACATGCAGTTAGGTCCTGGAGCAATAGCTGAGAGCTATATTCTCATTAATAGACAGAGAGAAACTTGCCATGAGCTTTTGAAATGTCATAGCCCACCCTTGGTGACAACCTTTCTCTTAAAGGGTCAAACCCCAATTCTTTTAATCCTATCAAATAGTGCCACTCCCTGATAAGAATGCATTCTAATATATGAGTATAAGCAGAGCACTCCTATTCAAACCACCATGTCTCCAAAGAAAGAAATATGTCATTAACAAAATAGTAAATCCCTACCTTAGCATTGCTATATATTAACATGATGGTGACTGATGAGAAAGACTGATGAATGTGGAACTTGGATTTATCTCCAATAAGGTTGTGAGAAGTTTGGCTAAAGAGCTTAAGAATTCCCTGGGGCTTGTCTTATTCTCAATAATGGAATGTGAAGCCATCTTTGTCTCCTAAAGGCTTAGTATCTAGACATTAACACTACTAGGAGTCATGTGACTGTAAGAGGTGAGGAATAGGTGATAGTTTTCTGGTCATTGGAGAATTCTCTTTAAAAGAATAGTGTAGGGGTTCGTGTTGATGCTAAGGTCCTCTTCTCCAATTGGTTCTTGAACCATTAAGATGTTAGTGGCTAATGAGCTGGGCCAAATAGATGGGACTTCCAGGTCCCCACAGGCAAGCTAGCAAATGCAAGGAAGAGAGGAATTTCACCATGCTTCAGAGAGAGAAAAGGTGACCGACCAGCCATGTGAGGTCTCAGGTGGAGCAGCCAATGGATGTTTCCCCAGGTGGGACATTAGAAACACAACTAAAGCTGAGGGCAGTTTTGGGTTGCTGAACAAGAAGGTAACTGAGCAACTAAAGTTGAGGGCAGCATTTAGGGTGCTGAGCTAAAAATATTGGGAAGGGCATGTTAGCCACAGGAGATTAGAAGCAGCTAGCAACTGAGCCCTAAAGCTCAGTTGAAAAATAAGTTAGTGTGTATGTGTGTGTGTGTGTGTGTGTGTGTGTGTGTGTGTGAATTTCATTCATAAATCCAAGGGAACTAGGGAACCTGGGTGGGGGTGGTAGCATGGTCTGCCCAGAACTTAAAGCAGGGGTAGCAAAAACTACATTGTACAGAATAGTAAAACCCAATCCCTCCCCTTTTCCATTAATTTGCATGTTAGCTACAAGTTAGTCAATTTCCCAATAGAGGGATGCTATCCTGAAACACTTTCAGCTGATATAATTGCCATGGTACTGACCAGTCCTCATCTGAAACTGCTAAAACTTGCATTTATAAGACCTGTTTGCTTTCTTAAGTGTTTATTACAAAAACACTTGGAAAGAAATGAAAATTGACTAACAGAGAAATAACTGAGTGAGAAGCACTGCGGCTGAGGGGCATGAAACTGCACCACTGTCCTCCCCGTGAGAGGACAATGTATGTGTTCATTGCATTTCCTTAAGACCCAAACATTCCAGCTTTTGTTTCTCTGTTTTTGTTTGTTTGTTTGTTTGTTTTTGAGTCAAGATTTCTTTGTGTAGTCTTGTCTGTCCTGGAACTCAATCTCATAGATCTACCTGCCTGTGCCTGTGCCTCTGCCTCTGCCTGTGCCTGTGCCTGTGCCTGTGCCTGTGCCTGTGCCTGTGCCTGTGCCTCTGCCTCTGCCTCTGCCTCTGCCTCTGCCTGTGCCTCTGCCTCTGCCTCTGCCTCTGCCTGTGCCTGTGCCTGTGCCTGTGCCTGTGCCTGTGCCTGTGCCTGTGCCTGTGCCTGTGCCTGTGCCTGCCTGTGCCTGTGCCTGTGCCTGTGCCTGTGCCTGTGCCTGTGCCTGTGCCTCTGCCTCTGCCTGTGCCTGTGCCTGTGCCTGTGCCTGTGCCTGTGCCTGTGCCTGTGCCTGTGCCTGTGCCTGTGCCTGTGTCTCTGCCTCTGCCTGTGCCTCTGCCTCTGCCTCTGCCTCTGCCTGTGCCTCTGCCTCTGCCTGTGCCTGTGCCTGTGCCTGTGCCTGTGCCTGTGCCTGTGCCTGTGCCTGTGCCTGTGCCTGTGCCTGTGCCTGTGCCTCTGCCTCTGCCTGTGCCTGTGCCTGTGCCTGTGCCTGTGCCTGTGCCTGTGCCTGTGCCTGTGCCTGTGCCTGTGTCTCTGCCTCTGCCTGTGTCTCTGCCTCTGCCTCTGCCTCTGCCTCTGCCTCTGCCTCTGCCTCTGACTCTGACTCTGACTCTGACTCTGACTCTGACTGACTGCCTCTGCCTCTGCCTCTGCCTCTGCCTCTGCCTCTGCCTCTGCCTCTGCCTCTGCCTGTCTCTGCCTCTGCCTCTGCCTCTGCCTCTGCCTCCTGGGATTAAAGGCATGTGCCACTATCACCTCAATTTTTTTTTAACTTTCTGACTTCTTGAGGGATCCAATTTTGTTTATCTTAAATGCCTCAAGTTCTTTTTTTGCTACTTTAAGTCTTAAACAGTTTGCATCCCTGCTGGTGTTTGTTCTATTCTCTCTTCAGAATGAAGTCTCCATAATAAGGCAGATCTTCCTGGCACCTGTGTGCTTCTTCCAACACATCAGGTGTCACAATGTCCTCTTTTGAATTCACTGACTTAATGACACACTTTGGCAGGTCGGCATAATATTCTCTTTCAGTCAGGTATGGAATAACAAATAGGTTTTTGTAAGAAAAGGAATATAAAATTCACAGAAGAAAATGTTGGCAGTGAAATCTGAAACTTCATTTTCAAAATATGTTTTAGGGTAAAATGCATGACAAAACCAGGACATCAATGGTATTTTGAATAAGAATGGCTCCCATAAATTCATATGTTTGACTACTTGATCCCCATTTGGTGGAAGAGGGGTATAATAGGGTGGGAATAGGTTTTGACATTTAAAGGACTCATAATATTTTTCAGTTAACAATCCTTATCTTATGGTTCAGGCTCTGCACTCTCTGTTGGTTTTCCCATCATGCTGCCAGGTTCCCAACATTACCACCACCCTCTAAAACCATAAGCAAAATTAGTTTTTTTTTCATTTTTTTTATTACATATTTTCCTCACTTACATTTCCAATGCTATCCCAAAAGTCCCCCCCACAACCCCCCCCCCTCCCCTACACACCCATTCCCACTTTTTGGCCCTGGTGTTCTCTTGTACTGGGACATATAATGTTTGCATGTCCAATGGGCCTCTCTTTCCAGTGATGGCCGACTAGGCCATCTTTTGATCCATATGCAGCTAGAGTCAAGAGCTCCGGGGTACTGGTTAGTTCATAATGTTGTTGCACCTACAGGGTTGCAGATCTCTTTAGCTCCTTGGATACTTTCTCTAGCTCCTCCATTGGGGGCCCTGTGATCCAACCAATAGCTGACTGTGAGCATCCACTTATGTGTTTGCTAGGTCCCGGCCTAGTCTCACAAGAGACAGCTATATCTGGGTCCTTTCAGCAAACGCTTGCTAGTGTATGCATTGGTGTCATCATTTGGAGGATGATTATGGGGTAGATCCATGGATATGGCAGTCTCTAGATGGTCCATCCTTTCATCTCAGCTCCAAACTTTGTCTCTGTAACTCCTTCCATGGGTGATTGTTTCAAATTCTAAGAAGGGGCAAAGTGTCCACATTTTGGTCTTCGTTCTTCTTCAGTTTCAGGTGTTTTGCAAATTGTATCTTATATCTGAGGTATCCTAAGTTTCTGGGCTAATATCCACTTATCAGTGAGTACATATCATTTGAGTTCTTTTGTGATTGTGTTACCTCACTCAGGATGATGCCCCCCAGGTCCATCCATTTGCCTAGGAATTTCATAAATTCATTCCTTTTAATAACTGAGTAGTACTCCATTGTGTAAATGTACCATATTTTTTGTATCCATTCCTCTGTTGAGGGGCATCTGGGTTCTTTTCATCTTCTGGCTATTATAAATAAGGCTGCTATGAACATAGTGGAGCATGTGTCCTTCTTAGTGGTTGGAACATCTTCTGGATATATGCCGAGATCTGGTATTGCAGGATCCTCCAGTAGTACTATGTCCAATTTTCTGAGGAACTGCCAGACTGATTTCCAGGGTGGTTGTACAAGCTTGCAATCCCACTAACAATGGAGGAGTGTTCCTCTTTCTCCACATCCTTGCCAGCATCTGCTGTCACCTGAATTTTTGATCTTAGCCATTCTGACTGGTGTGAGATGGAATCTCAGGGTTGTTTTGATTTGCATTTCTCTGATGATTAAGGATGCTGAACATTTTTTCAGGTGCTCTCATCCATTTCGTATTCCTCAGATGAGAATTCTTTGTTTAGCTCTGAGCCCCATTTTTTAAGGGGTTATTTGATTTTCTGGAGTCCACCTTCTCGAGCTCTTTATATATATTGGATATTAGTCCCCTCTCTGATTTAGGATAGGTAAAGATCCTTTCCCAATCTTTTGGTTTTCTTTTTAAATTACCTCAGTCATAGCATTTATCAAGCAGTAGAAATGTAATTAATAAGACATTTCCCAACAAATATACTCTGAGACTACTTTTTTTTAAGCATTTTTTTCCTTCCTCAGAATCACATCTTAAGAGAGGTACATTTTGCCTTTAAGAAAGGTACATTTTTGCCTTAGAGAACACAAGTTTATTCATCATTTTATTGTATTTTAAAAGAACTTAAAATAACATTATATTCAACGTATTTTTCAGCATTTAAATATACGAATAGTAATCTATATATGAACAGCCTCTGTTGATTCATGGACCTTTTTCACAATCACCATAAAGTATGTTGTTCTAACATTAAGAGATCAATCTCAGGTCTGTCCACTGAACTGAAATTTTATCTCATTTATCAACTAGTGTTTACTGAGTTTATAACACTCAGTTATGGAAAAATCAATAAAGGAGTTAAATTTCACTTGAGCCTTGGAATGATTCACAAATCTCCAACTGTTATATATAACATGGGCATGGAGTATTCTCCTTAAAACTTTGCCTACAGTGCCTTTGGTTATAGGTTCTATAATCTGTTCCATTCACCATAAATTATTTTTTATTAGAGTTCAAATTAGTTTTTTAATACTAAGAGATAGGAGAAGACAGCCCTCTTAAATTTTTATTAATAAAATGACCATCAGATTTATTCTGGGTACCAGAATATTTTTGTAATGAAAAAAACAATAAACCTTATTCAAAATAAAATGATAATAAACTAAGATTAATGACAGCAAATGAGGATATGGTCACCTGACTCTGGCAAAAATTACTGCAATAGATTATTTTTTTTAATTTTCATGCAATATATTTTCCAATTATAGAGTTTCTAATTCACCAACCACTTTCCAATCCTCCCCTGTTCTCTACTTACCCAACTTCAAGCTCTTTCTCTCTCTTTAAAAACAAAACAAAACAAAATATAACAACAAAAAGCAAACAACCAAACAAGAAACCCAACAACAACAACAACAAAAGCCTGTACAAACCAACATAAAGAATCTATTTCTGTTGAGGCCCACTTTGGAATATGGTTGATTCCTGCTGGAAGAAGAAAACAAAATGTGTTTCCACTTAGGATGTTTTTGTTAAGAAAAGAAAAGAAACAATTATTTATGCTTTGAAATAATTAAGTAACATCACCTTCCAGAAGCGTTGTTGGTCCTTGACTCTTAACCTGTCCAGTTTAGTCTTAGAAAGTTTCTTCAATAAACTGTAGCCATCATTAGCTAAGAAGATAGCATAATCTGTTTTATCTTGCCAGGTTGACTCTTTTTCCTCTATGTTTGCCTGGAGAACCTAGGTTATTAATATCTGGTGACTATATGATGAACTAAGTACTACTAATAAGAACTATTTACTATATGGAAGGATTATGTGCTTTTCTCTGCAGAGCCATTACTGTAGACCCTAATTTATTCCTACCATGAATTTAGTTTGAAGTTGTACAACATAGAATGATAAAGCTCACAATATTTGAAGTCTTAATTTCCCTTTTTTTATTTTAAATCATGAGTTTTTTTTTAGGAGGTTCTATAAACAAAACATTTCAGCTCCTTTAATTGGAACACAGCAACATAAGTTGAAAGCTTACTGGTGGATTATTATTAACTCAGAAACTAAACTAAAATGTTGGCTTTCAATTTGGCTCATAGGCACCTATTCTGAATTCACTGATTCTCTTCATCTAGAGGTGGAGTATTTTGAAATCTCCCTAAACTCTGTTGTCATGTCTTCTGCTGTGGTCATTATGTAGATATTACTTTGGCCAATATTTTGTTGAGAATCCATATCTCCCCTATCATATCAAGAAGAGAGTATCTTACAGCACATGCCATCCACTGGATCTCACAATGCCTCTTCTATAATGCCCCCCCCCCGAACATTATGTGTACTATCCATGTATCCATATATATCCAACCAAATTGAGTTGTGTATCCCATCATTGCTGATTTCAAACAACTGTAGATATTTGTAATGTTCCTCTAATCTCAGATGAGGGGTAATTCCTTCATTATACTTACCTGTGGTTATATGCATACATATTTGGAATATAGTTCGAAATTATATGGGTTTAGAAATGTTTCAATAATAAATTCCCCTTTAGGTCTTTCAATGTACTTTTTTCTTCTAGCCATAAACCATTAAAAAGAAATTAAAATATATTAATTTTCAAGTGTCTTAATAAACTCAGGAAGCAAATGACGGTTACCATTTGAGAGCCTAAAGCGGTAAAATTCACCTTTTTAAAAGAGTTGCTTATGTACATGACAATGACATGCAGACAGCAAACGGAGCTGGATTTTGAGGATTTTACTATCAGTGATAAACTACCTGAACAAATCAGTTCCAGACATCTTCATCTCCTCATCTTCAATGTCCCTGGGATCCCACAGGGGTTCAAATGAATCTCCAGTCTAAGGTAGACCTGAGTTAAGTGCCACTCAGCAATTACTGAAATCACTAGTTGATTGATCTACAATTTGAGCAACTTCTCTCATTCTTGCTTCACTGCGGTTGCCTCCCTCTTTATTTGAAAGGCAGGATTATCATGTCTTTAGCATTAACGACGTTGTATAAAAATAGAGCCATATCAGCTTTGTTCACTGTTAGGATCTTAGCAACTGAGAGCACACATTAGAAGCGTATTAAATATAGCTTTACAAAATTCATGAGCTAATGGGCCAATGAGTATAATCACAAAGGAGCACACGTTTTGTTGTAGTTTGCTTTCTACTCAGACAACAGGAAAAAACAAGCCCAGAAATTCAGGTAGTACACAAAATATCAACTTCCAGGGACTTCTGACAACGTACAAATATTATTCCTTTTTCCTGTAAACTAAATCTTTTTCTCAGGCTTGCTTGCTTGCTTTCATACTCACACACAAACAATTGGATTTTCTTGATTTCTGACTCCAATAGAATCAGGTCAGCAGTGAGGACAGAAGCAATAAATCTCTTTATCTCTGTTGACTTTTATAGAACTGACATCTCTTAAAATATTTTTCTTGACTTTGGTGCTTCTTTACCGACTGATTAGGCAGTAGAGCACAGCAGTCAATTGAATCTCCCCAAATCTAATATTAAAAGCGGAAAAGGAAAGACCTGAGGGGCAACAGAATATGTGAACGGCGATGAAGAAGGTCCAATAATTCCTTTCTCCAAAATCAGAAATCACATTTAAGTGTTAGCCTTTCTGTCGGCCCAAGTTACTGTCTTTGCTGCTCTGACATTCTCTGCTTCCACATTCAGACAGCAGTCCGTTGTTTTATGTCAGCAAGACATTCGAATCTTGAAAATTGATGGATGATAAATGTTTTACAAAATAAAATGTGCATACCTAATGCCAGATTGGAAGAAAACCATTTCTACTTTGTGATGGAACCAACAATTTTGCTAAGATAATGGAAAATAGGCAGCAGAAAGTGCTCTTTGGATGGTAAGGTAGTTTGAGATTGGGGCATTCTAGTATTGGCTAGAGTGAAGAATGAGAACAACAGAAAGCCTAAGGTTGTAGCAAAGCATCACATGGGCTGTCACTTCCCTCCCCAGGTAGTACAGATTCAGATGACACCAAGCGTGGTCATAAAATTATACTCCAATTCTTAACGTTACAATTAAAATTTCAAACTCTATGAAGAACGTTTTGCTAAACCTTCTTTTTTATCACATTTGTCATATTTTTATAAATAATTTAAAAAGTAACTTTATTTAAATTATTGGAAATACAACAAACAGAACTATTTCATAAACAAGAGGGAAAACTACATTTGCAACTATTATAAGGAAAGTGCTATCTTTTGTTAAATGATACTCAACATTGGTACTAAGCCATAAATACTGCATAACATTAAAAAATGGCAACTTCATCTTGAGCATTCTTATATGAACTTCTAATTTCTTATCTTATTCAGCTAGTTTTTTACTCTGAAACTGTTTAATAGAGTTTTCATGGGGCTGTCAAAGCACTTCCTAGCTTTTGTTTATCTCATAAATACCCAAGGGTGCTTAGGGCCCCCAATGGAGGAGCTAGAGAAAGTATCCAAGGAGCTAAAGAGATCTGCAACCCTATTGGAGGAACAACATTATGAACTAACCAGTACCCCGGAGCTCTTGACTCTAGCTGCATATGTATCAAAAGATGACCTAGTCGGCCATCACTGGAAAGAGAGGCCCATTGGTCAGGCAAACGTTATATGCCCCAGTACAGGGGAATGCCAGGGCCAAAAAATGGGAATGGGTGTGTAGGGGAGGGGGGGGACTTTTGGGATAGCATTGGAAATGTAATTGAAGAAAATACGTAATAAAAAAAAAGAAGGAAAAAAAAAAAAGAAATGGACCATTCAATTCACTCTCTGTGCCTTTTATCCTACTGGCATGCCAAGAAATGATGACTATCCATGAAGAGACATTAAGGCAGGAAGAGTAGATGAGAGGTTCAGAAAGCCTTGGACAAAGCATGAAAAACATATTACAAAATTTAGTTGGCAAAGAGAAGTAGTGAAAAATGCCCCAGCCAAGGCCAGCTAATTCTGCCCCTTTAGTCAGAACCATATGATCCCTTGAGTATCTGAAGTTGAATTTCGTTTCATTTTAGTAATAAACAACAGATTTCTGAGTACAGATTTAAAAGACAAATGAGACATAATGTACATAGAGTTACCTGTAGCACCACATACAACACAGAGAGGATGCAACACAAAGTCTGCTATGCAAACCATCCTGAAAACCTATGCTGTAGGAATTTAGCATTTGAGTTGCTAAATTCTCCGTTTGCTCTGGCATACTTCTACCCATAGAAGAGCATGTTTTCCTAGACAAGTGTATTTTCTATTTTTCTCCTCTAAGTGTGAAGTTCTGTTCAAGGCTTTTTGCTATGCTACAAACCAGTGGAATGGCTCTGTGCATAGCCAGAGAACCCTGATTTTCACTGATATCCAGATGGTTGAGAGGTAGCATTCCTGTATGAAAATAACTTATATTTTACTTATGTTTTATGTTTGTCCTAGGAAAGTTTTCCTAGGTCTTCTCAGATTTAACTTTAACCTACAGAATAGGAAAGGTAAACATAGTATAAAAGAGTCAAAGGCACCACACTTAAAACTAAGGTTGCCAACGTTAGGAAATGAACTTACTATTAAACTGGTTCTCACTGAAATAGATATAGAGGATATGTAGGCTTAAATTTTTTCTCTAAACTTACTTTATTTAGGGTTTTTAAACACTTTAACCTCCCTTCTAGCTTACCAATAGATGGAACAAAGAAAGAAGGTTAATAGGAAAAGGGAGTTGCGGGTCTGTTTAAAAGCAGTTCTTTAAGGTGATTCCAATCTTTATTGTCAGGATATCAGCAGTCAAGTCCAAACACCAAACATGAATCAGTATTAGCAATCCTGTCCAATATCAAACCTCAAATGAAAATCAGTAACTGCAGCTCCATCAAGCAGAACCTGTAAGGCTCCACCAAATTGGCACCAGGGGAAGCAGCAGTCAGAACACCATGAGAAGTTCTTCGGTGTGTTTCTCTCAAAGAAGCAAAGACCAGCAAAAACCAATGAGGTGTTGCACAGGTAGTGAAGACCACCAAAGTGCTGCAGAGAATGACAATGGAAGAGCGTCCTCTTATTGTCTATGGGGCTATATTTATATTCTTTCTGAACACCACACACCCTCTCAAGAATCCACTCTCCAAAATATCCGATGTCCTATATTACGTGTCTACCTCAAGAAAACATGCTATCATGTGTCTGCCTCAGCAAAACATCCTCTCACAAGACAGCTTCAAGAAAAACATCATGGGACACAACTGAGTCTCCAAAGAAACCAGACATTTCGACTTCAAGGATAGATTTTTTTTTCCACTGAAGTTTTTGACAGAAGGGATCTTTAATATTTGATAATTGAAAACCTAAGAGAATTTGCTAATGCAAATTGCAAGTGTTTAAAAAAGAACTTTTTTCTTTCATATACTTGAGTCACTTACATTTGGATCTATACTGTGATGTGTTCTGTGCTTCTTGAAGAGAACTCAGTAGAAGAATTAAACCTAGAAAGACCTAGGATGGAAGGGATCCAAAAAGACTTTTTTCTTTCACTGCCATGTATACAAAAGCCAAATAAACAAATGGCAACAATAAACCCCAGCTCTTGCTTCAAAGAGTTTTCTGGAGTAAATTTTGAGTGAACATGACCTTGGAAACACATGGCTAGGTTACTATAGATTCCGTGTTCCAATGTGAATGTCATCGAGTTTTTATAGCAGCAAAACAATGAAAGCTTTGAATCAAGGCAGTTTAAAAATATATTGGTGGAAACATTAAATGATCAATCACAGCAGGTAGAAAAATCTCAGGTATACTGTCAGATGTTGTATGATAGCTTTCATAGCCTTTCTATTGGGTGGATATAGGGACTTGTTAAGTTACTATATTCCAGAGGCTCTAATCTTTTTAATTAGGTAGTAGGTCTGATACAGAGGTGGGCAAGAAATGGCTAAGTAGCTAGAGATAGCCCCAAAGAAATTGTAACTAGTCTGATTACCAACATTTCAAACTCTTCATCTATGTTTTATCAGTCAATTTTTGTACACAGCTACTTCCAGGAATTCTTCATAGTGTTATTGGTGTGTGTGTATGTGTTCCTAAATATACATGTACAATCCCCTTAGTTGGTATAATGTTACTTGTATGTATGTTTTCAGAAATGTTCACTTCATACTGAATAACCAATTGGTGTGCTCTTCGCATGGGAAGACTATTTTTCCAGTTCCTAGCATTCCTTGGTTGCTTGGTCCAATGTTGGTCTAATGTTCTTGCTCTAATGTTGAGGTTTCCTGAGCTTCCCTTTTTCCAAGGGAGCACATAGGTTTGCTGCCATCCTTGTTTGTGAAGCCATGTTGGTAAGCTGTCATGTTATGTTGGGTATAGTTCCTTTGACATTTCTGGGAGACATACTCTCACCAGAGGCTTCCTGTTCCTCTGGATTATACGATGTTTGCCCTCATTCTTCCACGGGGATCCCTGAGCCTCAGGTGCAGTTGTGTTGTAGTCAGCTGGGACTGGCTTCCCAGCTCTACATTTTGATCAGTTGTGGTCACCATTGACACATTTAAGTGGCATTTTATGCCACCAAGAACTCTAGGGTGCCCTATAAACTTCTAACCTGCCTAGGCATCCAATAACTTTTCTATTTCAACACCAGTAACCTTGAGTTTTTAATCTCACACCTTGCCTAAATAACCAGGAAAAGGAAAGCTTTGCAATAGAGAATTTGTGGTTCCTATCCTATGTTTGTGCCCTAGAAGTTAAACACTTAAATAAAAGTTAAACACAACAGTACTTAAAATATATCTATGCTGGCTTTTGCTGAATTCTCCTCCTAATTTTTTTTTATTCTTACAACTCTGATACAAAAGTGGATTTAGGAAAAATATTCCAATATCTTTTTTGCAGACATCTATCTGTAGACATAAATGTCAAAAATATTTGAATTCTAGACTGTTATCTGGAAATTAATTTCTAGCAAGTTTTTCAGTTTTCTCAGTCTCTAATTTGTAATATTTTTGTGCTTCCCTTCAATTTTATATTACCATTGCAATTTTAAAATTAATTGTAAAGAATGGCTTATAGTACAATAATTGCAATGTTAATACTAAATGGAAATAAAATCACACTGTAGTCATTATTCCATGGACATTTGCATATATATTTGCATAATAAACATGTATTCCAGGTTCAGCCGAGAAACAAGTGTGTAATAGTTGTCAAATTAAAGATTATAATCTTGGGAGGAAAAGTTATACAGTATAAATTGCTGATGTCAATTTGTTATCTAAACTCATGACTAATGTTAACATTGAGGTACAGGTAAGTCATATTATATTTGCTTAGCTTTTAAACTGTTGAAAACAATTTAGCAGTTACTAGATCTGCTTTTATTGATAGTATATTTTATAACAATTAGAAGGATTCATAATACTGAAACGATCCTTACCACTTATCAGATTGTATATGCCATCAAAGTAAATATCCAATTTCCTTTTCTTGACAGATGAACTCTATTATACCAGATTCTTCCCCTAGCAATGCTCATGATTGTTGTTAATTTTAGCCTGCTAGCAATTAAGAATGCTAGTTTCTCACCATCTGCAGAAGAGCTATTCATTAGGTAGGCCACCAGGAGAAACAGACAAGTGTCTAAGGATAGATAATTGAAAGTCACTGCAATTCCACTCAAATGCTCTGCCCACCTGCTAAGCTCCTTGGCATAACAAAATTATCTTTTTCTGTCAATTTTTACTTTTCTAGTAGCTCAGGAGATTCTGAGACATTATCAAACTCTTAAACTCTTACAAAATACGTCTGAGCACATCCAAGCGCTCTGTTTCTCAGCAAGAATGACTCGTTTACAAAATATAAATAAAATCAAATTTGCTTGACACTTTGGAGTGTCTTAAAGTAAATATGTAAATTGGAAACTTCTCTTTTACAGAGTCGCTGGGTTTCAAAGAGATGAAAAAGGCAGTGTGCCTGGAGCCATTTAAAAGAGTTGCTCTTAAGTGGGATCCTGCCAAAAATATCAACCCCTCTCCGGTCTTTCTTTTGTCCCCTTCAACCTTCATGTCATTGACTTCTCTCAGAGTGTCCTCTGATTTTCCAGAGTTTAGGCCAAGTCCTGCCATCAGGCAAGGCAATGGAGTGGTCTTTTTCAGTGGTTAACATACCACAGTATAGGTAGAACCTCATTGCTATGCCCATATCTTCTCAGAGACCTTGGGCAGTCACTGTTAGAATTTTGGAGTCTCTCTCTCTCTCTGTCGTAGTAACATTAAATATCTAAAATTATGTTCAATAAATTTCTGAGAAGATTGAGAGCTAGTATTTATTAAGCATATCTGAGTTAAACAAGCTGTGCTTGTTTTTCAATTATTTTTTTCTAGAATGTATCTAGCAAATAAGGAGAACATATTGTAACTTAATGACAGTAGCAAAAGCAAGCCCAAACATAACATTAAGGGAGTGATTTTTAACCTTTTTAATGTTGTAAATTTTTTAAATTAATATTTAAATTATTATTTATCAAGCTGGGATAGGAATCATATGAAAATCTTATCTTAATTGAAAAGTTTCTTTGGAGACCTTAAGTCAGGTTGTTCTAAAGAAGGTATTGAAGTAGGAACTGCCCATAACAAAGATGGTGGATAGTCATGAGACTGCCTTTAACCAAGATGGCGCTTAAGCTACAACAAGCCAGGTGACCATCCTTAGCAAAGAAACCACTGAAGTGATAGTTCTGCCTGTGGAGGAAATTCACATGCTTATTATTCTTCAAATCAAAATGGCAGAATCATGGCTTTGTATCAGCAGAGACAAATAAACATATAAAGACAAATAGACACGCTTTGCTGCTTTGTGCAGAGTGGTTTTGTGGCAGGTCATTCTACCAACAGCTGGCACAAACCAGTATGGAAAGAAACTAGAGATAAAATTTCCCAGTAGGTAGAAATTTAAGACTGACAACTGGGGCAAGCAGCTGCCAGCAGCAGTAGCAGGCAGGGTCCACCAGAGCAGAGTTGCAGACAGCATTGGCAGAGTAAGTTCAGTCTGAAACAAGAATTGGAGAGTACAATTAAGAGTTAAAGGGGTAAACCCTGCAGTGGTGGCACATGCCTTTAATTCCTGCACTTGGGAGGAGAGCAGGGAGGGGAGAGACAACAGGGGAAGCTTACCAAATTGATGGTGTTTGGATCCATGTGTCTAGTGTAGCCATCTGATGGCTAGAAATTCAGCAGGAAATGCGAACCTGTAAGTTTCTAAATCTGAGACTCTGCACCAAATGATGTGTATTATAAAACCAGGGATAAGTTTTGTAGAGCATTGCATGATGAGGTGGGAGAAAGTACCTCAGCAGTCCCATACTGAGGCAACCCTCCCAGGTACCAGACATATGCATCCAGTATAGAAAAGAGTATATTTGAAGACACTGGGAGTACTATTGAGAAGGGAGTAGAGGCAGAGAACAAAAGGGTACAGAGAAGAGCAGAGAGATTGAGGAAGAGAGAAAGGGAGGGAGAGAGAGAGAGAGAGAGAGAGAGAGAGAGAGAGAGAGAGAGAGAGAGAGAGAGAGAAGAGAGAAGAGGCTAGTCAAGAACACATGGAGAGATGTGGGTAGGGGAAGGAGAGAGTGAAAAAGTGGTTAGGGAGAGAAAAATGTCAGAGAGTCAGAGTCAGAAGGAGAGGTGAAAGGGCCCCTTTCATAGCAAGCCAGGCCCACCTTGTTACCAGTTGCTAGGTAACTGTTGGGTGGAGCATAGAAAGAATGCCAACACTTGGGGAGGCCAATGCCCTGCTGGCTCTGTTCCTGCCACGGGAACAGTGTCACACCATCCCTTGGATAGTGACCATGCAGGACTCTGCAATGGCTCAACTCATTGGCCATCAGATTTTTATTGAAAGATGATTCTTCCACACAGTAGACAAGAGATTCTTTCTACAATAGTAAGTCTATATTTAGGACATGGTGTTCTTATTCTCACTGCTCAACAGAATAGAGGTATAGTTGAAATCTGAAAGGTGTAACACACAGAGAAATCTGAAGAAAAATAAAACTCAGAGATGTAAAGATGTAAGTTCTTTTTTAGTTTGTGTTATTTTACCAGAAGCTTTTAAAGGAAAGTCAAGACACAGTTTTAGCATAAGGCCTATAATTTAGAAGTGGATAGATATGATGAGCCATCTGTGGGGTCTTGAAGGCATACCTGCTATGTTCCTTCCCCATTCCACTTCTATGCAAACATAATTTAAACAATTCTGCTTATCAGGGCAATCATAATTTTGTTGCTCATTGTTAAGCAGCAAGCTTCTCTTCCCTGACAATCTATATGATTATTGAAGAATCCAGTCCTGTCTTCTGTTGGAACCAACATTTCTTCATTCAAGGTCTTCAACCCACAGCATCTTCCCTGTGTTCCTGAGGAAGATAATGTTTCTTCATATTGGACTAGTATAACAACCGAATTATAGAAAAGCATGACTAACTACCTTTCTCGAGGTCCCCACTTCTACCCTCCTAGACCTAGTAAATAAATTTGCTAACTAGATTGCTTGAATTGAAGAATATTTCCAAGTGGAGAGTCTTGCATGGTTCTTTGTATCCTTCTCTGAAGATAAAGAGTATATTTGACTAAAAATAATATTTTTCTGGAGCTGGTCATGTCATGTCCAGATGTTTCTATAATACCAGAGCAGAAAGGGTTCATGAGTAGGGTGATTAAGTGATTTGGAAAACACCATCTTCTCAGTCTGGAGACTGTCAGCAACAACCAAAAGAAGTTATTTTATGTGAAAATATATGTCAAGACTGGAGGTAGCCATGGGTGGTAGTTCATTTATGAGACAAGTACAAAATCAACCTACAAACAATGCTAAAAGGTGTTTTTCTTTTTTCAGGAGTAAATTCATTTAAAGAGTCGTATTGTGCTACAAGAAACATTCCAAGAAACAGTGCAAGCAGTGTGACTTCACAAAATCTTCAGAATCAAGCAAATTTGAAGATTAGAAAATGAATGGCCATGTGGTTGAGAACACTTGGTGCTCCTACAGAGGAGTCGGGTTTGGCTCTTAGCACCCACATGGTCAATTACAACTATCTCTAACACCATTTCCAGGGAATTAAGTTTTAAAACCTCAAAACCAAAGCCAATCTCAAAGGCCCTCTCTTAGATGGAATCTTCTGACCTCCACTGGCACTTCAAACATGGGCAAATCACATCCATACAGATAAACTACACTTAAAAGAAAGTAGCTAACTTTTAAATATTTGGAAAGAAGGAAGTCATAAAAGCTTCCATATTATTGGACATTTTAGTTCTGTGTCCCATTTAGGGCTGTGCATCTTCTTCTTGCTTCCTGTTACTGAATCATGTAAAATTGGCTCTTTACACTCAGATATTCAACTGCATTTCATCATCCAAGTAGGTATTCTTTTTTTTTTAACATTCAAGATTTTATTCATCACTCCCCCCCACCCCCAGCACACACTCTTTGACTGTTCCCCATCCCATACCTCCTCCCAACCCCCTGTCTGCATGAGGATGTTTCCACTCTCCCATCCTCCACCCCACCAGACTTCTAAACTCCCTGGGGTCTCTGGTCTCTTGAGGGTTAGGTGCATCTTCTCTGACTGAACCCAGACCTGGAAGTCCTCTGCTGTATATGTGTTGGGGACCTCGTATTAGCTGGTGTGTGCTGCCTGGTTGGTGGTCCAGTGTCTGAGAGATCTTGGGGGTCCAGGTTAATTGAGATTGCTGGTTCTCCTACAGGGTCACCCTCTGCCGAAGTCTCTTCCAGCTTTTCCCTAATTCAACCACAGCGGTCAGCAGCTGCTCTCCGTTGGTTGGGTATAAGTATCTGCATCTGACTCTTTGAGCTGCTTGTTGGGCCTCTTGGAGGGCAGCCATGCTAGGCTCCTGTCTGAAAGTACATCATAGTTTCAGTAACAGTGTCAGACCTTGAAGCCTCCCCCTGAGCTGGATCACAATTTTGGCCTGTCACTGGACCTCCTTTTCCTCAGGCTCTTCTCCACCTTTGACCCTGCAGTTCTTTTAGACAGTGACAATTATGGGTCAGAGTTGTGACTCTGGGAGGGGACCCCCATCCTTCACTTGATGCTGTTTTTCTGCTGGAGGTAGGCTCTATAAGTTTTCTCTCCCCACTGTAGGGCATTTCATCTAAGGTACTTCCCATTGTGTCCTGAGAGTCTCTCACCTCCCAGGTCTCTGGTACATTCTGGAGGGTCCCCCAAACTTCCTACCTCTCAAGATTGCCTGTTTCCATTCTTTCTGTGGCCCTTTTGGCTTCAGTCCTTTTCCCATACCCAATGCCAGATCATGTTCCCCTCTCCCCACCCCACCCTCTTTTCCTCCTAGACACCCCCCCCCCTTTGTGGCTGCTTTCTTCTTCCTTCCAAATGGTACTGAGGCATCCTCACTTGGATCCTTCAGCTTGTTGACCTTTTTGAATTCCTTGGACTGTATTTTGTGTATTCTGTACTTTTTTTATTTTTTTGACTAATAGCCACTTTTTACTGAGTACATAACATGCATGTCCCTTTGGGTCTGAGTTACCTCACTCAAGATGATATTTGCTAGTTTTGGAGAGCCGGTACGTGCTGCAAGCAATCGCATGTGTGCTGCCAGTAATCTCTGAGGAGAGCCGTGTGTGCCGCGAGCAATCGCCATTATAAGATGGCGCGGGCCTCCGCTGTGCCTAACTAGTAAACAAGCCTTGTACGCAGGTGCGAGAGTGAATTCACTCCTAGTCACTCCCATTCTCGGGGTGTAATAGTGGGGTGATGGGCAAGCAACGAATCGGGAGCTGTCACGCCATATCAGGTGCTGAAACGTCACGCTGCGGGTTATAAAAGCAGCGCCATTTTCCCAGTTCAGGATCTTCCTGAGAAGCAAGCAATAAAGCTTTTGCCGCGGAAGATTCTGGTTTGTTGCGTCTTTCTTGCCGGTCGAGCGGGACGCAATAGCTAGTTCCATTCATTTGCCTGCAAAACTCAGGATGTTATTATTTTTGTTAGCTGAGCAGTACACCATTGTGTAAATGAACCATATTTTCTGTATCCATTTTTCTATCATGGGACATCTGAGTTGTTTCCAACATCTGGCTATCACAAACAAGGCCATAGTAGAACACGTGCCCCTGTGGCTTGGTAGGGCATCTTTTGGGTACATTCCCAAGAGGGGTATTGCTAGGTCGTCAGGTAGATCTATTTCCAATTTTCTCAGGAACCTCCAGATTGATTCCTAGAGTGGTTGTACCAGTTTGCAATCCCAATCCTGGTAGATATTCTTAACTTGTAAAATGAAATATAAATATATTTTAGAGTCTGGAGAGTTGTTTTGGCCAGTGCAGTGCCTGCTGTACAATAAGAAGTTGCTAAATTTGATCCCCAGCACCTACACTAAAGCTAGGTGTCATAGTATACGCTGTGTAGTTCTAGCAGTGGTAAATGGGGACAGACAGATCCTGTTAGCTCCTCAGTTATCCAGTCTAACTAAATCTATGAGTTCCACACTTTGAGACTCTCTCAAAACATAAATTATATAAGGACTGAGGGAAAAACTTCATTGTCAAATTTTGCCCTCCATATGGTACATGTGTACATGTGCATCATATTCAAAAGACTACCAAAAACCCATACAAAGGCAGAGCGTGGATGCACACACACACACACACACACACACACACACACACACACACACACCCTATCTTAAGACTGTATATCTTGGTGGTTTCACAATCACTAAGATCTAGAAAAGGAAGCTGAATGTTTCACCTCTATTTGTTTATTTGTTTATTTGTTTGTTTGTTTGCTTTGGTTTTTAAGAAATCATATTGTTTTGTAGTGAGAACCTACATTAGATAATTCAGGTCCGTATTATTACTGGACAGGGTAGAAAAGAGTAGATTCCAAGATAATTTTTTTTCTAATTCTGACTGCTCATAATACACTCCTGCTGTCACTGACATGAACAGAAAACTTCTAAAATTACCTTTTCTAAAGCGATGGACATGAACTAGCTTAAAGTGATCGAAGTTTAAACTGAAATGAGTGTGTATATATATCACCTCTACATCTGCCTGTTCCAAGACTTGCTTTTTAAGTTAAGTTTCTGAATTTGAACATCTTGGAAGTTTATAAGGACAACAGTAATTACTTCTTGGTTCCCAATGCTGCTGACTTAAGAAGGTTACACTCTTTTTAGTTTGAAATAATTATCATTAAAAGGGTTTTGTAATGACGCCCTTCTTATCCAATTGGGCTTTACACATGACTCTGTAAAGGAAAAATTTCTGCATTAGTCAATTGCTCAGTGGAGCACATGCATTCATGGGCTCTCCAGTTCTTCCTGTCTCCAGACATTTGTTCTAATTGTTTTAACAGTAGATACCAGGATAATTTTAGACACGTATGAAATTTCATATCGAAATTCAGGAGCTGTAACTGTCATTTGAGAAGGTTGGTTGGGTCTCCGTTTTGTTCTGTTTTTCTTGTTATTTTTATTTAACGTGAATAAACAGTCATTGCCATAAATCAGGCACCCTGGCATATGAAAAGGCATCTGCCTTCTATTTTTTTTATTTGAAAGATGACTTTATAGGTTGAGATATTGAATACATTTTGGTAGGTATTTAAGTGCAATCTATCTGTTTTCTTTCTGTCTATACCAGAGTCACTAAGTTGAGTATGATATTAAGGTCTGCATTAGTTATTCAGGTGACATGATATTTTTTTTCCTTTACACCAAAATGCCCAGAAGCATTAAATCTTTGCTGTATTCATCTTAGTAACTGGCAAAAGGAACTTTGTAGTGGTTGCTTGAAAATGAAAACTGCTGAGAACTGAGAGAGAGGAGATGCGTGCACTTCTTTGTCCTTAGTCTCAGCTTGTGGGGCACACAATTCCACCATGAAGAATGAGTTCTGCGCAGTTTTGATTCCTTTATTATAGAAAATAGAAGTTTGAACTTGGGGATATTTCTCCTTTTTTATGACATTGTAATGTTCTGGACAGATAAATTCTAAACTCTATGGGGCAATCTCAGACCTTTGAAACATAAAGGCTGAAAGTAACAATAAGTTACAAACAAAAGGAGCTTTTTATGCTCTGTAGTGGGAAGGTAGTTCATCACATTACCTTTCAAATTTCTCTTCAAAGCAGAAAAACCTTCCCAGTTGGAGTATACTGTTAATAAATTATAGCTCCAATTTTCCTGACAATTTATTGAACTATGCTTGTATTCTTTTATTACCAAAAGACTTCAAGGACCTTTAAGCCCAGATGTCACATGCTGTTGAAGATGTGTAGGGAAGACTTAAATAGGAAAGAGAAAGTAATATAAGGATAGATGTAGGAATTAAATACAAGTTATAGCTAAGGACATAAAAGATGGCACCCACAAGTGAATACTTCCCAAGTGGTCACATTAGAAATAGGAAATTAAGATAACTGCTCAGTCCAAGCTAGTAAAATATTCTTAAGTCTTTTGATACATGACTGATTGGTGTTTAAGTATGTTTCTACATTTGTCTTTGTAGACATAAAGGAATGATAAACAAGAGAATGCTTTTCTTTTGACTGAGATAAAATATTTTTGAAGTAGTAAAATTAGTTGATCTGCTCTAAACTGCCAGGCAAGTATGCACATGCTGCTTGTCACCCACCCAAATGACTTGGATTTATGAATGAAAGACACACACACACAAACTGATTTTTAAATGCTTTAAACAGCTCAATGGTTGGGCCACTCCCTAAATCCTCATGGTTAACACATATTTCCCTCTAATGTTCTCGAGTTAATAAGTCTATATTTTATCTTTGCTGCCCTGGACCCTGTTGGGCAGTGCTCTTGGGACAGCTTTCCTCCTGCACCTACATGGTTGCTGTCTCTCCTTCCTGGTCCTTTCTGTGTGGTCCTTCTCCTACACACTTGTCATGGCAGAATCTCTTTTTCCTCTTTCCTCAGTCCTTTCCAGGTTATCCTAAAAGTCCTGCCTCTGTCTCTCTGCCCAGCCATTGGCCACTGTTAATTTTATTGACCAGTCAAAATCCAACTGGTGCCAAGCTTCCTCTATTCCTCCATGTGGTACACTGTTAGAAGGTTTTTAGGTAACATAATTAGCATGAAAACACAAGCCGTTTTTTATATATTTCATAGCATTTTAAAAGAGTTCATTTTTGAATATAAGTTGTTGGTAGTGTTAGAAAGGAAGGTCCAGAAAGCATCTTTGGTGACCCACCTCCATTCAGGCGGTGCTATCAGTGTACAGATTAATGGAGACTAGGCTGAAAATAGATGCTAACCATGCAGCCCAGGCAGGAAAGGAGAGCAAAGCTAATGCCTCTGGAGATAGGTTCTCCACATGGTTTGTTAAAAATAGAAAGTACGCTTTCTAGAATGTTCAGATTTAACATAATCAGACTTATGTTTAAGAAATCACAATGGTCATAGGCTTTAAGGGTCCATGAGTAAAACAGAGATAAGTCAAAATTTCACTTCAATCTCCATTTACCAGATTCCAACCTAGATGGGCAAGATGTAAAATAATAGTAATATAAATATCTCATTGATCTGTAAAGACTAAAACAGGGTTTGAAACTTGCCCTTAAGAACATCGTTTAAGCTGTACATGGTGCCACATGCCTTTAATCCCAGCACTCGGGAGGCAGCATCTGGCAGATTTCTGAGTTCGAGGCCAGCCTGGTCTACAAAGTGAGTTCCAGGATGGCCAGGGCTATACAAAGAAACCCTGTCTTGAAAAACAAAACAAAACAAAACAAAACAAAACAAAACAAAACAAAACAAAAGAACAACTTTTAACTTGCGACACTAAATGAAAAAAATAGGGTCAAAGCATAAAAAGTTGTCAGTTTTCTTTTTATTGCTTTGTTTGTTTACAAAACACCCCCCACCCCACCAGAGAAAAAGTGATGGGAGGACTTATGAGCAGAGACTGTCATGAGAATTTCTACCACAATCTTGAACATTGTTATATTGCTTTTAATTGTTGTTTGTCTGTTCATTTGTTTTACATCATTTAGAATGGATGGGGCAGGAGGTATCTTGGGTATACTATGGCACTTGGATGGTGGTCAGAAGGAACTCACAGTGGTCATTTCTCTTCTTACACATGGGTTCTACAGATAGAACTTGCATCATCAATCCTTACAGCAAACATCTTTGCCCACTGAGACATCTCACCGACCCTGTAAGTTGTTTTTATGACTCTATCTTCTATTGTCAGTAACATGCTTTTGTTATTCGTAATTCAATAAAGTTTATTTTTACAGGAAAACAGAAAAACTGCAGGTTCTATTCAAATAATAGTTATTGTACTTGCAAAAGTCAGGTATTATTGGCCTGCAATCTTTGAAAGATAAACACGTGGTCCTTCTAAGTCATGAACATGTCAAAAAATTCACATAGTCTTTTCATTGTAGCATCTGATATTTCTCTCAGTCAAGATTTAGTTTCAGGTCTGTATTATTTATTTCACAAACAATGGGCTGCTAGAAAATAGTTGCTAGTTCTACATGCTACCTTTGAAGGTGAGGGCAGAATGAGAAACTAAGATATATAGGTTACAATGTCAATGAGAACTTCCTAATGAGTACAGACATAATGTTACTAGACATTGTACCTTCTCAGGCTTTCCATGGTCCCACATTAAAAATAATTTTTTTGAGGAAGATTGGTTTTTGTGTCTTCCCACTGAGCTGTCATGTGGGAATTTGTTTTCAATATCTACTATGTCAAGAAATTTTTTCTGGATAATTTACCAGGATTAACGAGAAGGCCTTATCTCTGGATTGTGACATGCTTATCATAAAACATATTTTTGTGGTATTGAACACAATCTTCTAGCACCTGGAACTCATGGTGACCATGTTCCAGATTCTATATTATTTTGTGGTTAATACTACAGAGTCTACTTACTAAGGGAGTAACTTTTTGTTGAAACAAAATATCGCATGAATACAGGGTTTTAGAAGTTTGGAAAGCTTCTTCCTGTCATTTGAAAATGAGAAGTTCTCCCATAGAACCTCATCTGAACTTTTGGTCTACAGCTGCTAGTCTTGTTTTGGAAGGTAGTTTGGGAATCAGAAACTCACTGAAAGAAGTGCTGCAGTCAGGACAGCCTTGGAGAATTTTATAGTCTGGGCCCTCTAACTGTTAACACCCTGCTTCCTGGTTTGACAAGAAAAAGGGAGATGAGGTCTTCCAGCCACCAGTTATAAGCCCTTACTCCAGCCCTTGTCCAGAGGGACAAGGAAAGTATTACAAACACTTAAACAGGACATGCCTTTCTGCTCATCATGTGGAACTGTCATAGAACTAAACTGAAGAGTCCCAAGTCATAGGCTGATAACCAGGATGTAGAATGGATACTAATTCTTTGTGCTGAGATTATTAAAGTTTAAGACATTGGTGAATTGATAATGAAATCTTTATCATATACATGTTGTATACACTGTGTGGTAGATCATGGTAGGAACTTATATATAATCATACATTATTATATTATTATAAATAACTAGACACTCTAGTTTTTCTAATATTTCTTAGAGTACCAGATGGAACTACTAACTCGTTATTAAGACACTAGATAGTTCAACTTTATGGAATGTCGCTTCAAAGATTAAGTTTGTAAAGATTGTGCCTGACTAAGAAAGCTCTTTGTCTTCCAAGTGAAACTATTTTGACGAAGGAAGAGCTCTTGCTAGAGCAAATGAAGTAGGGAAGTTTGTATAGTGGGCAAAGAGAACCTAGCATATCACAGAGATATTTAACCTTTAGAACTGTGGATCACAAGTTCCAGTCGGCGCCAGCACCAGGTCACCTAGTGCACAGAGTCAGCAGAAATCCCCAAGGTCCCCAGAGGACTCTCCTTGCAATCTTAGGGTCACTCGTGAGTGGAACACAACCTCTGTTCCAATCCAATTGTGCAGGACCTGAGGGACCTGAGACAGCAGAAGGGAAGCAGAAAACCAGCCTGACCAGGTGCACAAGTCCCTTCTGGTTGGCGCCAGCACCGAGTCACCTAGGGCCTGGAGTCTGCAGACACCACCAAGGTCCCCAGAGGACTCTCCACTCGATCTTAGGATCACTGACCAGACAGCTTTAAGGTCCTCGAAGGAGACACCACTTCCAGGCACTGTAACACACCCAGGATCTTAGGACAACAGGATCCCAGGATAACAGGAGCTGGGTCACACCAGTATTTCAGGATCTTAGAGGAACTTGACTGCCAAGAACTCTGACACACCCAGAATCTCAAGTTCACAGGAGCACACAATCAAAGGATCACCAAGAGAGCTGGACTCTGAGGAGTCCTGAATCAACTGGGATTACAGGAAGGACAGGTTTCAATCAAATATATTGAGGGCAGCAAGCACTTGAGATAATCAGATGGGAGGAGGCAAGCATAAGAACAAAAGCAACAGAAACCAAGGTTCCTTGGCATCATGAGAACCAAACTCTCCCACCTTAGCATGTCCTGGATATACCATCACACCAGAAAGACAAGACATGGATCTAAAGTCACTTCTCATGATGATGATGGGTGACTTTAAGGGGGAAATAAAGGAAAACACAGGAAAAAAACTAGAAGCCTTTAAAGAGGAAACACAAAAATCCCTTAGAAAGTTACAAGAAACACTACCAAACAGGTGATGGAATTGAACAAAACCATCCAGGATCTAAAAATGGAAGTAGAAACAATAAAGAAAACCCAAAAGGAGACAACTCTGGAGATAGAAACACTAGGAAAGAAATCAGTAATCATAGATACGAGCATTAGCAACAGAAGAGATGGAAAAGAGAATCTCAGGTGCAGAAGATTCCATAGAGAACATCAACAAAACAATCAAAGAAAATACAAAATGCAGAAAGATCCTAACTCAAAACATCCAGGAAATCCAGGACACAATGAGAAGACCAAACCTATGGATAATAGGAGTAGATGAGAATGAAGATTTTCAACTTAAAGGGCCAGGAAATATCTTCAACAAAATTAAGGAAGCTTACCAAACCTAAAGAAAGAGATGCCCATGAACATACAAGAAGCCTACAGAACTCCTAATAGACTGGTCCAGAAAAGAAATTCCTCCTGACACATAATAATCAGAACAACAAATGCACTAAATAAAGACAGAATATTAAAAGCAGTAAGGCAAAAAGGTCAAGTAACATATAAAGGCACGCCTATCAGAATTACACCAGACTTCTCACCAGAGACTGAAGAAGATCCTGGACAGATGTTATACAGACACTAAGAGAACACAAATGCAAGCCCAGGACCCAGCAAAACTCTCAATTACCATAGATGGAGAAACCAAAGTATTCCACAACAAAACCAAATTCACACAATATCTTTCCACGAATCCAGCCCTTCAAAGGATAATAATGGAAAACACCAATACAAGGATGGAAACTACATCCTAGAAAAAGAAAGAAACTAATCCTTCAACAAACCTAAAAGAAGACAGCCAAAAGAACAGAATCCTAACTTTAACAACAAAAATGACAGGAATCAACAATTATTTTCCTTAATATCTCTTAATATCAATGGACTCATTTCCCAGGTAAAAAGACATAGAATAACAGCCTGGCTACACAAACAGGACCCAACATTTTGCTGCTTATAGGAAACCCATCTCAGGGAAAAAGACATACACTATCTCAGAATGAAAGGCTGGAAAACAATTTTCCAAGCAACTGATCTGAAGAAACAAGCTGGAGTAGCCATTCTAATATTGAATAAAATCGACTTCCAACCCTTCATACTCATCAAAGGTAAAATGTTCCCAGATGAACTCTCAATTCTGAATATCTATGCTCCAAATGCAAGGGCAGCCACATTTATTAAAGAAACTTTGTAAAGCTCAAAGCACACATTGCATCTCACACAATAATAGTGGGAGACTTCAACACCCCGCTCTCATCAGTGGACAGGTCCTGGAAACAGAAACTAAACAGAGACACAGTGAAACTAACAGAAGTTATGAAACAAATGGATTTAACAGATATCTAGAGAACATTTTATTCTAAAACAAAAGGATATACCTTTTTGTCAGCACTGCATGGTACCTTCTCCAAAATTGACCATATAATTGGTCACAAAACAGGCCTTAAAAGATACAAAAATATTAAAGTTGCCCCATGCTTCCTATCAGATCATCATGGACTAAGGCTGATCTTCAATAACAACTTAAGTAATAGACAGCCAACATTCACTTGAAAACTGAACAACACTCTACTCAATGATTCCTTGGTCAAGGAAGGAATAAAGAAAGAAATTAAAGACTTTTTAGAGTTTAATGAAAATGAAGCCACAACATACCCAAACTTATGGGACACAATAAAAGCATTCTTGAGAGGAAAACTCATACCTCTGAGTGCCTCCCAAAGGAAACTAGAGAGAGAATACACTAGCCAGCTTGACAGCACATCTAAGAGCTCTAGAACAAAAGGAAGCAAATTTATCCAAGAGGAGTAGACTTCAGGAAATAATCATACTCAGGGCCGAAATCAACCAAGCAGAACAAAAAGAACTATTCAAAGAATCAACCAAACCAGGAGCTGGTCCTTTGAGAAAATCAACAACATAGACAAACCCTTAGCCAGACTCACTAGAGGGCACAGGGACAGCATCCTATTTAACAAAATCAGAAATGAAAAGGGAGACAGGACAAGAGATCATGAGAAAATCCAAAACACAATCAGATCCGTCTACATTACTATACTCAACAAAACTGGAAAACCTCGATGAAATTAACAAATTTCTAGACAGATACCCGGTACAAAAGTTAAATCAGGATCAGATTAATGACCTAAAGAGTCCTGTATCCCTTAAAAAAATAGAAGCAGTCATTAATATTCTCCCAACCAAAAAAGCCCAGGACCAGATGGATTTTGTGCATAGTTCTATCAGACCATCAAAGAAGACCTAATTCAGTTCTTCTCAAACTATTCCACAAAATAAAAAGAGAAGGTACTCTACACATTACATTCTGTGAAGCCACAATTACACTGATACCAAAACCACATAAAGACCCAACAGAGAGAGAACTTCAGAGCAATTTCCCCTATTAATATTGATGCAAAAATACTCAATAAAATACTCACAAACCAAATCGAGGAGCACATCAAAATGATCATACATCATGACCAAGTAGGCTTAATCCCAAGGATGCAGGGATGGTTTAATATATGGAAATCCATCAATGTAATCCACTATATAAACAAACTCAAAGACAAAAACCACATGATCATATCAGTAGATGCAGAGAAAGCATTTGACAAAATCCAACACTCATTCATGATAAAAGTCTTGGAAAGATCAGGAATTCAAGGCCCATACCTAAACATAATAAAAGCAATCTACAGCAAATCAATAGCCAACATCAAAGTAAATGGAGAGAAGCTGGAAGCAATCCCACTAAAATCAGGGACTAGACAAGGCTGCCCACTATCTCCCTACCTATTCAATATAGTACTTGAACTCCTAGCCAGAGCAATTAGAAAACAAAAGGAGGTCAAGGGGATACAAATTGGAAGTGAAGAAGTCAAAATATCACTTTTTGCAGATGATATGATAGTATATATAAGTGACCCAAAAATTCCACCAGAGAACTCCTAAACCCGATAAACAGCTTTAGTGCAGTAGCTGGTTATAAAATTAACTCAAACAAATGGATGGCCTTTCTCTACAGAAAGGATAAACAGACCGAGAAAGAAATTAGTGAAACAACACCCTTCACAATAGTCATACATAATAGAAAATACATTGGTGTGACTCTAACTAAGGAAGTGAAATATCTGTATGATAAGAACTTCAAGTTTCTGAAGAGAGAAATCAAAGATCTCAGAAGATGGAAAGATCTGCCATGCTCATAGATTGGCAGGATCAATATAATGAAAATGGCTATCTTGCCAAAAGTAATCTACAGGTTCAAAGCAATCCCCATCAAAATTCTGACTCAATTCTTCACTGAGTTAGAAAGGGCAATTTGCAAATTCATCTGGAATAACAAAAAACCGAGGATAGCAAAAACTCTTCTCAATGATAGAAGAATCTCTGGTGGAATCTCCATGCCTGACCTAAAGCTATACTACAGAGCAATTGTGATAAAAACTGCATGGTACTGGTATAGCTACAGACAGGTAGTCCAATGGAATAGAATTGAAGACCCAGAAATGAACCCACACACCTATGATCACTTGATCTTTGGCAAGGGAGCTAAAATCACCCAGTGGATAAAAGACAGCATTTTCAACAAATGGTGCTGGCACAACTGGCGGTTATCTTGTAGAAAAATGCGAATTGATCCATTCTTATCTCTTTATACTAAGGTCAAGTCTAAGTGTATTAAGGAACTTCACATAAAACTAGAGACACTGAAACTTATAGAGGAGAAAGTGGAGAAAAGCCTCAAAGTTATGGGCACAGTAGAAAAATTCCTGAATAGAACAGCAATGGCTTGTTCTGTAAGGTGGAGATTCGACAAATGGGACCTCATAAAATTGCAAAGCTTCTGTAAGGCAAAAGACACTGTCAATAAGACAAAAAGGCCACCAACAGATTGTGAAAGGGTCTTTTCCAATCCTAAATCAGATAGGGGAATAATATCCAATATATATAAAGAACTCAAGAAAATGGACTTCAGAAAACCAAATAACCCCATTAAAAATGGGGTAGAGAGCTAAACAAAGAATTCTCAAATGAGGAATATAGAATGGCTGAGAAGCACTTGAAAAACTGTTCAGCATCATTAATCATCTGGGAAATGCAAATCAAAACAACCCTGAGATGCCACCTCACACCAGTCAGAGTGGCTAAGATCAAAAATTCAGGTGGCAGCAGATGCTGGCGAGGATGTGGAGAAAGAGGAACACTCTTCCATTTTTGGGGGATTGCAAGCTGATACAAGCACCTTGGAAATCAGTCCTCAGAAAATTGAACATAGTACTACCGGAGGATCCAGCAATATTTCTCCTGGTCATATATCTAGAAGATGTTCCAACTGGTAAGAAGCACACATGCTCCACTATGTTCATAGCAGCCTTATTTATGATAGCCAGAAGCTGGAAAGAACCCAGATGCCCCTCAACAGAGGAATGGATACAGAAAATGTGGTACATTTACACAATGAAGTACTACTCAGCTATTAAAAAGAATGAATTTATGAAATTCCTAGGCAAATGGATGGATCTGGAGGGTATCATTCTGAGTGAGGTAACCCAATCACAAAAGAAGTCACATGATATGTACTCACTGGTAAGTGGACATTAGCCCAGAAACTTAGAATACCCAAGATACAACTTGCAAAACACATGAAACTCAAGAAGAAGGAAAAGTGTGGACAATTCGCCCCTTCTTAGAATTGGGAACAAAACTCCCAAGGAAGGAGTTACAGAGACAAAATTTGGAGCTCAGACAAAAGGATGCACCATCCAGGCACTGTCCCACCCAGGGATGCATCCCATAATTAGCCACCAAATGCAGACACTATTGCATATGCCAGCAAGATTTTGCTGAAGGGACCCTGATATAGCTGTCTTTTGTGAGGCTAAGCCAGTGCCTGGCAAACACAGACATGGATGCTCCCAGTCACATACTGGATAGAACACAGGGTCCCAATGTTGGAGCTAGAGAAAGTACCCAAGGAGCTGAAGGGGTCTGCAACCGTATAGGTCGAACAACAATATGAAATATTTAGTACCCCCAAAGCTCATGTCTCTAGCTGCCTTTTTAGCAGAAGACGACCTAGTTGTCCATCATTGGGAAGAGAGGCCCATTGCTCTTGCAATCTTTACATCTCCCACTATAGGGGAAACACCAGGGCCAAGAAGTGGGAGTGGATGGGTACGGGAGTGGGGGCGGGAGTGTATAGGGGACTTTTGGGATAGAATTTGAAATATAAATGAAGTAAATACCTAAAAATTTGGAGGAAAAAAAAAGAACTGTACAACATGGTGTAAAATTTTTGCCAGTAATTGTAGTTGGGAAAGCCAATCCTGTCTTTATTGAAATGTGTGATGGTTTATGTTCAGCTGACATCCCCTGTACCATGTATGAGCCAACCTGAAAGAGAGATCCCAGAGACGTTGTGCTGGATTGCTGTGGTACATGAGCATTGGAAGTGACTCATTGTGTATGAATACTGAGTGCAGAACCTATCTTGGCTTTCATTAATCTGTCTCTCTGATTGCTGGGATTCTTTTGTATTGTAGTTTCCTATCTACACCCTTTGATGCAATGATTTAAAACTATTTCTGAGACTTTGCCACCATTGAAATATTGACACTCTACCTTGGACTAGCCCAAATAAGAGTTTCAAATGACTGACCTTGATCTGGCCATTTCCAGTTGCTTTCTATTACACAAAGTGTAAAATATGAACTTTCCAAAGAGAAGGAGCTTTCTTGAGTATTTAAAGTTGTTTCTTATACACACACACACACACACACACACACACACACACACACACACACACACACAGACACAGACACAGACACACACACACACACACACACACAGACACACACACACACACATATAATTTCAGCACTCAATTCCTTTAATATCTCCACAAAATTTCTATGTATTATTGGATGATATTCTGAAATTATTGTATTTGTGTACATACCTACCTATTCCAAGTTATGTTCCTAATAGCTTAACCTGAATTCGACTAAGAGCCTAGTCTTTTACATTATATTTTATATATGAAAATTTTATTAAAATATTCAAATAACTATGTCAATTTTAAGTAATATTGGATTGCATGTTCTACTGCTGTTCAGAATATTATTCTTGTTTTTACTCGACTATTTTTTTCATCAATTCATTGATTTATTCACATTACATCCTCTCCTCCCAATCCCAACTCACACCTCTTTCCCCATACTTTCTTCCCTTATCCTCAGAGAAGGAAAGCTACCCCTAAGCTCTCCATGAGTACCAATTCTCCCTGGCACATCAAGTCATGACAGGACTAAGTGCATCCTCTCCCACTGAAGCCACAAAAGGCAGTGTGGGAAAAGGATCCAAAGGCTAGCAATAAAGCTGCAGACAGTTCTTGCTCCAAATATGAGGGGACCCACATGAAGACCAAGATACACATCTGCTACAAGTGTGTATGGGACCTAGGTCCAGCCCATGCTTGCTCTTTGGTTGGTAGCTCATTCTCTGTGAGCCTCCATGGTCCCAGGTTAGTAGACTCTGTAGGTCTTCTTGCAGTGTTCTTGACCCTCCAGCTTCCTTAATCCTTCTGTCAATTCTTTGACAAGACTCCCTGAGGTCCACCTAATGTTTGGCTGTGGGTCTCTGCATCTGTTTCCATCAGCTACTGGATTTAGCCTCTCAGAAGACTGTTCTGCAAGGCTCTTGCCTGCAAATATTGGAGACTTTCACTGATATAGTCAGGAGTTGTCTCTCTCCCATGAGATTGGTCTCAAGTTGGGCCAGTCATTTGTTGGTTATTCCCTCAATCTCTGCTCCATCTTTATCCCTGATGGATTTAGCTTTAGGTAGTGCCTTGCTTACTTTACTACTTCCTTAATAAGACATCATGATGGAGGTAACTTCTACAGAAAATATTTTATTTGAGGTTTACAGTTGCAGAGGGCTGGAGTCTATGATGATCATGGCAAAAAGCACAGCCACGTTGGGTTAAGAGGCAGGCATGGCATCGTAACAGCACTTGTGAGCCCACATTTTTATCCAGAAGCATGAGGCAGAGAGAGCTAACTAGGAATGATACAACTCTTTCAAAACTTCAAGTCCTGCCCCCAGTAACATGCCTCCCTGAAAATGCCACACTTCTTATCTTTTCCAAACAGTTCCACTAACTGGGGACTAAGCATTTAAATATATGAGCTTTTGAGGAACATTCTCATTCAAACACCACAGGTTGTGAGTTTCAAAAGAACTTACAGGAATGTACACAAAGAGAAAGATAAACGGACTTTATGCTTCTTATATACTAAAATATGATTTAGGATAATGGTGTAAATTTTCTGGGGTACAGAATAAAATTGAAACCATGGAATGAATAAAATCTTCTAAATAGAGAACATAAATCAAGTAAAATTTAGTAAATAGATTAAGAAAAAAATGTTTTGCATTAATTTTTCAATAAATGCCTGGGCAAGAAAAATATTTTCAACCAATGAGACTTAAGAGTGACCAGAGGTATAAGAAGGAAATTGTAGGCAAAAGTGAGGGGCGACAGGATTTTGAGCAGGAAGTACCAAACAAACATGTCCACGAAGCCAATACTGAGGAAGGTAAATACAGAAAATCAAAACATTCAATTCAAAATCATTTACATTATTGAATTCTTTCCATTTACTGTGAGTGCATGAGTGTGTGTGTGTGTGTGTGTGTGTGTGCGTGCGTGCGTGCGTGCGTGCGTGCGTGTGTGTGTGTGTGTGTGTGTGTGTGTGTGTGTGTGTGTGTGTGTGTGTATGCAGAGGTCAGAGAACAACTTCTGGGATTCATTTTTCTCCTGTGGGATCTGGAGTTTAAACTCTTACTGTCAAGATTTGGCAGCAAATATATTTATCCACTAAGCCATCTCTCTGGCCCTAAAATTGTAACAAAAATATTTCTGTGAAATAAGAAGGAAGTAAAGCTAGAGAGTCAAGTGATTTGAGGACTGAAGGGGGGGTGGGGTGGGGAGGAAGAACTAAAAATCAAGCATTTGAAGACCATTTGGGGTAAGTGCAGATCAACTTGGCGGTGGCCACAGTGTTTTTTGGATGATTTATGGAAGCCTATTATAAAGAAAGAAAGTTTGAACATTTTATTTAATCTCCACATGCTTGAAGCAAAATCAAGCTTTGATGTATATTTTTATCTGAGTTCTTTTCTTTCTTTGCATTTAATGTTCTTTGTTTCATAACATCTGTTTTCTCCTCTTGGTGCTTTAGTAACAGAGAATAATAGAAATCATCTAGGGACTGACACTGAATTTAATTCAACCTAGATAGAGACTCGAAACTTGCCTTTAATTTGAACTAGCTGTGTCTTTCTGATGTCGTTACTTACCTGTAAAATAAGCAGATATTATAAACTCTCAAAGTATCCTTCAGTACTACCAAATTCCTTGTGAATATGTGAAGCCTGACTCTTATGGACAGCTACTCTGAGCCATCTGCATTCCTATTTTACCTCTAAAATATGGCATAGAAAAGCAACTAATCCACCTTCTAGAAAGCTTCATATTTTAATGAGTATAAATCTATTTCTTTAGAATTTATCATCACAGAAAATAATTAGCAGGCTCTATATTTCTCCTATAGATTTAATGTTCTTTAAAAAAGTTGACTTTCTTTTCAGAGAAGCATCAGACTCAGATGAAAGTTGATTGATTCAAGCAAAGCCAGCTAAAGGCATATCACTTTTTAAATAAAATCTATCATTTTATATGTATTGTATATTAACAATACTACAAAAGACTACCATTGTGGTTTCTATATAAGGAAAAGCACAGCTATACTGATATTCAGCTGAGGCTGTATCTTTAATTATGAGCTTAGTAACAAGAACAACTCTCCTCTGTGATGAATAGAAACAAAGAAAGACTTCTTTTGAGATCATAATTTAATTCTTTTTTAAGGTATGATTAGATATCTTCAACATATCCAAAATAAATATATGTGTATGAGATAAGATAAGCAATAGAGTCACCCAGTTTTTTGATGGCAATAGAATTCTCCAAAATTGCTTTCTATGTATTGCTAAATTTTCACAAGAAGTATATTTTACTTTTGTCAATGTAATTTCTTTTCACTTTTTTAAAGAAATGACAGTCAAGTTCAGGGAAGTCTTGTTCTATCATATGGTCTATACTTTCCACGAGACCAAAATAAAGCTAGCATTAGTAATTTGTTACATAACTCAAAGATTTTCCCAAGGACTAAACGGTATTGCTTAAATGCTACATTATAGAATTGAGCATATTTATTACAATAATGAACATACATAGATATAATCCATGTAAAATGTGTTAAAGACAATGATGAACAAAATCTACAAGGAATTTTGCCCCCAAGATGGAAGGAAATGCCCTCTGACAGCTTTGTGTACACCTGCTATAGAAATTACATTGAGAAAAGTAAAATATACTTCTGGTGGCTATTTAGGCATAATTATTAATTTTACCTACACAGAAGGAAATAAAGGTATATAATTTTAATATCTTCTTAGAACCACCCACTTTAGGGACCCCAGCCAGGACTAGAATGTAATCTAAATCTTTTAAGCATTTCATACCAGTCAGTATTCACTGCAATGAATTAAGTAAGTCTTAATGATCTGCTTCACAATACAAATATAGATAGAGTTCCTTGGATTCCATTCTGTGGGCCTTGGAAGTACTTACAATCTCTGATAATGAGATGGATGGCTAGGAGGATAATTTTCTAATGGTCACTCACTGTTCATTACCAGAGGTTAGTCTTTCTTGGAGTGGATTTGGTTGGTCCTTTCAAGATTAGTGTATATAGCATTCTTAGAGCATGCTGTTCAGGGCATGGACTTCTCATATTATCTTTAAAAGTTGTTTTGTTCTTGCAGCTTTTACTAAGCATAGTTACTGCTCCTAAGGAGTAAATGCCTGGATAGAAAATCTTAGTATCATCTGAGATGAAACTTATGTATCTATGTGTATCTATATTTTTTCAGTATCTGTGTTTTCACTCTAAAAATATTTAACACATCAGGATTGTCTTTTTCTAAAATTACAAACTGCACATTTTTTAGCTTCTTTTCATAGCTAGTAGAGGCAGAATTGTGTTGTGTTTTCTACATTAAATAACTCAACCCAAGCTCTGAGGAAATATTTTATATTTTCTACAAAATTGATACTGACAAAGAAAATTTTTACATAAATATATAGTATAACATGTTCAGTGGAGTACCTTCCTATACACATTAGAAATTATATATACATATATGTTTGTACATAGGTGATATCAATGTTTTTATTTCACCAAAAGTCATATGGTAAAACCACTCAATAAATTAATAGTGATGGAATTAGAAGATGGAACACTGAGAGTTCTTTTCACTGCTCTTTCTCACGCAATTGGAATCTTTTGAAAGAAGTGCTTCCCACCAAGCAAACACATAACCCTAAGGTATCATCTATTAAACCAGCAAATGGGCTTTTATCAAACCAAGTGTTATGGCAGTCTCAGGTTAAACTTCTCAGGATCTAGATCTGTGATAAAGAAATATATGTGGTATATAATTTACCTAATCTGTACGATTTTGTTAGAGCAGGAAAACAATTATGCATAAAGATATATGTAAAAAATTAGTGTATAGCTATGAATATGCACAATGACTGTCTAAAGATTTGTTACATAGAAGCATAGATTATGTCCCCTTTTGTTCCTTTTTTTTCCAGATTTTCAAGACAAGGTTTCTCTGTATAGCCCTATAGCTCTGCCTGTCCTGCAACTCACTTGGTAGACTAGACTGGCCTCAAACTTAGAAATCTGCCTGCCTCTGCCCACAAGTGCTGGGATTAAAGCCATGCACCACTACTGCCCGGCTCCCTTTTGATTCTTATTGATTACTTTATTCAAGTTTCTTAGGTTCTGTAGGTCTTCTTTGTTTAATGCATGAAACTCTCCTAATATTTTACAGATATTTGTAAGCATTAAATGAGAAAAAAGAGGTAAAACTGTTGATATCATTCTTAGGAAAAGTCTCTTGATAGCTATTATCAACTGGTAAATGCGATTTCATTTTAGACTGAATCAGTACAATTATTGAGGAGAATCATTACATTAGGAAGATACTCCGTTACAGGAATAAGTTCTAATGAGGCTAGCCAGAGCCATGGGACCACAGAAACTTCCTTCTATTAGAAAAAAGCTTAATGACAGTCTTTTTTTGTCTTTTTTAATATTTTATCCAACTAGCTTCCATATATTAATGAGGACCAGAACCTTTTCTGAAAGAAGTGGTATGTTTGTTCCACCAGCAAGAAATAAGGTCTGCAGAGGGAGAGGGGAGAAACGTGCAGAGTAGCAGAGAGTTCACTAATATCTCATGGGCACAGAGTAAGATAAGGACTGTTCCAACAAGGAAAACAGATATTCATATTATTGTTATAATGGGAATGAGAGGATGTTATAAAGGAAGATCTACTGTATTAGTTCCTAGTGTATGACAATAAAACTCATTCTCATATGCTAAAACGTCTCTAAGTAGACTGTAAAGTAACTTAATTGTCCCCAACTTATATAATTGAGATTTTTGTGTGATCATGAACCGCTCCTCATGAACATAGACACATACACAGATGCACACACACTCCCAATAACTAAGTGTCCCAAAAGTAGCCATCTCAGATATTTACAGAATCTCTACCTTACTGATGTGGGAATGGGAACTTTTATAGATCTACTTATAGACCAAACCTACAGTGTTATTTCAGTTCTTTTCCTGATGGGCATAATACAAGTCCTTTAATAATGATTTTATGTATAATCTACCCAAGGCAGAGCTAATATTGTATAGAGAACAACAAAGACAAATAACCATCTTCAACTCCAGGTTTCTATGTCCTTCTAAATTATCTCATTGTCCTTTGTCATTTTGTTCTTCTTGCTACAAAACCATCTAGCCAACATGCTAACATCTGCTTCCTTCATTTGCTCAATGGTATAAACTGCCTTTAATAACCAATTCTTGGGCTCCAAACCACTCAACTACTATTGTTTAATCAACTAATAGGAAATGTCTAACTTTCACTGACTTAGCATTCCATCACTCTGGTAAAATTATTGAGATAGCCATAATAATTTTATAAAAAAGGATCTAAGAGCTTACATGTCCATAATTGTTTTGCTCTGTTTCTTTGGCCCTATAACAACACAGGAGATCATAGTAAGCATATGTTACAGAGAACTCTTGTTCATCTGACAAGAAGCCAGAAGAAGAAAGATAAACAAAAACACTGGAGTCACAATACTCTTTTATAAGGACATAGCCCTAATGATATAACTTGCTTTTCACTAAGTGCCATCTTCTGTATGTCCCAGCACCTCCCCATGACACCACAGCCAAGCATTTAATGACTGGGCCTTTGGGAGATACATTCTAGATAAAATATCCTTGTTTTATATCCTAAAAGTTAAAGTCATCCTCTTCAAAAAATGGATTTTAATCCACCTCCAGGAGTCTCTACACATCTTAGCCTTTGGACATGGTTCAGAAGTACTTTCTGAGGCTAAAGACAAAATGAACTGTGAGCCACTTTTCAAAAAAAAAATATGTACTTCTGAGATTGCACTCGATAAATATTCCCAATTAGAAGGAAAGACTAGAACAGTAATTAGAATAAAGGAGAGCAGCAAACCACAGAACTAGACTACTTGGTGAGTAGAAGAATGGTTTATTTGCAGACAAATTGCTGAGTTATCCCATGAGACAAGAAAAACAGCAACTCTACAAGCAAGCAAATGTTCTGTGGTAGTTGGTAAGGTATGTGTGTGTTGCAGGGCATATCTGTGAGCTAGTGCAACCTGTTTGCAGTAATTGGGAGCTACACTGCACTCTGCCTCCATCAGTTGATCATCAGGGACAGAAAATGGAAGCGATGATTTTCCTTACAAATAGAAATCCACATTATATTGTTTCTGAGGAACACTGAGTTTAGGTTCCCAACAATTATACTTCTCTTTATCCTGCAAGAATCTGGCCTGGATTTGTCATTTTGCAACAGTGTCAGCAGCATGGTCATTTGGGAACCTGTGTTGTGACCCAACAATCTGTAGGGAAATATCAAAGCAGAACTGAAACAGAGAAATCCAAAAATCAATTGAGGATCCAGGACACACGGGAGTATATTAAGCTCCAAAAGGCCTAGGCAATCCTATCCCTGTGAATTTAGTGATCGCAGCATACATGGCCAGTCTCTGAGACTGGTTTTACTCACTGCCTACAGCGTTCTTCCCAATCATGTCATCTATAAGTTCCTGGGATCTTTTTTGCAACTTTAGCTTCGTTCTTGCAGTTTCACATATCATCCTACCAGGAGCTGATTTTGGGGTTTCTAATGGCCAGGTTTCCCTAGCTTACCTTTGAAATCTCTCTGTAATCACTGAGGAGCCCCAAACTTCATCCTTTTTGCATGCCTTCAAATCCAGTATCGTGGCAAAGACTACACACCACGTCTGTGCGCTGTAAAGGGCCTGCTGGAAACAAGCATCTGAGTGCCTTTATACCTGAATGTGGACAACAAATTCTAGAAAAACAAATCTCAAGGATGTTCCTTTGGAGTAGCATGCCCCAGGGCTTTCTTATCAAATGAAAGTACTTGAAATGACTTTAAAGCTTTGTACCAGTGAGCATGCATTAGAAAACAACCTACTGAGTCTAAAGATGACCTCAAGCTATCTTTTTTCTTGTCCTGGCATAAAGTATCTGCTACCTTCAATGGTGTTAATCTATAGTAACTGCCAATTTACTTTGCATCTCACCACACAGCATGTTTTGCATTCCGCTATTTTTCCCTCTGCAGGGTTTTTTTTTTTTTGGTCCTTGCTATCCATTGGATATAAAACCTCATCTCATAAAAGACTCAGGTGTTGAAAGCTTATGCTCTCAGCTGATGGATCCAGTTCTTAAAACCTCGTGAGGGCTCTTACTGTAATGGATTAATATGATGATGGATGTGTAGCATAATCTCATTGTAGGAAGAGATAGGACCAGTTAGAAAAAAGTAGTCCCGGGAACATTCATTTGACTGATACTTTGCCCATGATCCCTTTCTCTCTCATATTCTCTGCTTATCAACTGCCATGAGGATTGATCCTCTGCTACAGCTCAAGTCTAAAGGGAGGGGACAACCACATTGCTAATTCTAACTCTAAATTCGATTAAACAAGCCAAGAGTCCCTTGCTTTCCTCTGAATGATGTTCTGCTTAGAAATTTCTACTGAGAGATTAGTTAGGTCATGACTTTTAAAAGTATCCATTCAGGAAGTATTAGGGCAGTGACATAATGTAACAAAGTTCTTTGTTAGACTAGTATCTAGAACCTCTGTTCTAATTTCCAGCAATGTATAAATTCCCATGTGCTGTGGTTTGGATAAAACTGGTCCCCATAGACTTATAGGGAATAACTCTATTCAAAAGAATTAGGATTGTGAGACCATGTTGGAGAAAGTATGTCACTGGGGGTGGGCTTTGAGGTTTTAAACACCCAAGTCAAACACAGTGTCTTTATCTTCCTGTTGCCTGGCAACATGGATGAAGAACTCCAATGTCCTCTTCAGCATCATGCCTGCTTCGGTGTAGCCATGTTTCTTGCCATGATGATAGTGGGCTACACCTCTGAATGTAAGCAAGCCTCAGTTAAATGTTGTGGCCATGGTACCTCTTCTCCATTAGAACATAGAACACTGACACCATGGGAGCACCACAAACATAACTTGGGTTTTCTACATTTCTGCCACAAACTTGTCTTCTACTTACACATCACAATTCTTACATGAACTCTGTTTTTGGAATTCTAAGATTCCTGCAGCTTGTGTTTTAAAATCTTCCTACAAAACCACCTCTGAATTTTTCTTTATCTCTTCAGTTATGATGACAACAGAAAGTATATTGATCTGTACCAATTTTCTGCATTTTGTTAGATATTTTCTTCATTTACATTTCAAATGCTATCCCAAAAGTCCCCTCTATGAATTTTCTGCATTTTAAGATGTTTTTGTTCTTGTAACAGAATATGTGACATTATCAACTTTAAGGAGGGGGTAAGGTTTATCTTGGTTCATGACTTCAGAAAGTTTAGACCATAGTCACTTGGCACTGTTGCCACGGATCTACAATCATACGGTGCATCATTCTAGGAGTACACTCAGACCGAGGCCTATTTACTTCCTGATGACAGGGAGGTGAGTGAGAAAGGCATGACACATTGGAATCCTAATATTTATCTCCTAGAAAGGCATGAATCTAAGACCTAGATTAATTAGGATCTGTTAAAATTCATTATTTCCCAATGGTACCACAGATGGAGTCTTTAACTAGTGTGTCTTCTGTAAACACTTCCTGTATGTCTTACTCTTCTCACTTATGTGACAAGATATGCAACACAAGACAAATGATGGGGTAAGAATTTACGTACTCATTGTTTGAGGGGGCAGAGTCAATCATGACAGAGAAGGAATGGCCATGGAACCACTCCTGTCCTTTGCAGGTGAATTATGAAAGTGCTTGTTCATATCTTGGCAGAGAAGGAAATGGAGAGCTTTGCTGAAAATCAGGGATGGGCTAAAACTCATGAGGCCTGCTCCTCAGCATCTCGCTTTCTCATCTCCATCCCAAGTTTTATGCTATTCAATACCCAAAAACATACTGTAAATAAGCAGTCTCTTTTCTAAAGACATAGTAAAGTAATAATTAATAATAATAATAATAACAATAATAATAATAATAATACCCAACAGGGAAAACACCAAGTCATCAATTACTTGCATCTATGGCATCAATGGAGCTAAATAGTCTAATCCCTACATGTCTGCTGGCCTGCACATTTGAAAAGGATTTACTTAGTACCTAAAACTTGCCTGAGCCAAAGTCCTTTCTACCTTCCGTTTATAATACTCTGGGATCACCATTGCGGTAAGGATTCACCTTCCTTTATTATTGCAAAGCCTTGCCAGGAGCTGCCTGCACGCAATCTGCCCCTGCATTTCCTGTCCTTTGAATCTTCCTGGAGTCTTGTTGTAAGCTTTTCTGAATCCATTGCTCTTACAGACTACAGAGCTGTCAAAACATCACTTTATGGCCATTGCTGCCAAGTTTTTTGGCCAACTCTAGATGTAGCCCCATACATGAGCTGCAGTGAGTGCTATTCTAGATCGTTTGATTTGTACACGGGGTGATGGAGGCTTTTGAGAGGTGGTGCAGGGGAGCAAGTATCTCTCTTTTAATTTTTTTTCTCCTTAGAATACATATTTTACCTGCAATCATATCAAAACTCAAATTCTAAACTGCCTTAAAATATTCTTTCCTAAAAAATCCAGTCTATTAATTTTGTAAAATTCATAATCACTCAAATTTTAAATATACAGGTAGAATATACCCAGTTAATATATATGAAGCCAGTCATGTATCCAGTTAGTTGTAGAATGTAATAAAATGTTCTCCCGTCAGATTCCCCCAAATAGTATCATTCCCTACTGTGCATCTTTCTTTTTTACCTCCTGTTATTTTTTTTAATAATTTTTGTATTTAAATTTTTATTAGATATTTTCTTCATTTACATTTCAAATGCTATCCCAAAAGTACCCTATACCCTCCCCACACCCTGCTCCTCAACCCACCCACTCCTGCTTACTGGCCCTGGCATTCCTCTGTACTGGGACATATAATCTTTGCAAGACCAAGTGCCTCTCCTCCCAATGAAGGCCAATTAGGCCACCTTCTGTTACATATGCAACTAGGGACACAAGCTCTGGGAGTACTGGTAAGTACATATTGTTGTTCCTCCTATAGGGATGCAGACCCCTTCAGCTCCTTGTGTACTTTCTCTAGCTCCACCATTGCAGGTCCTGTGTTCCATCCAATAGATGACTGTGAGTATCAACTCTGTATTAACCAGGCACTGGCATAGCCTCACAAGAGACAGCTATATCAGAGTACTGACAGCAAACTCTTGCTGGTATACGCAATCGGGTCTGGGTTTGGTGGCTGTTTATGGGATGGGTCCCCAGGTAGGGCAGTCTCTGGATGGTCCTTCCTTCCATCTCATCTACAAATTTTGTCTCTGTAACTTCCTCCATGGGTATTTTGTTCCCCATTCCAAGGAGGAATGAAGAATCTACACTTTGGTCTTCCTTCTTCTTGAGTTTCATGTGTTTTGCAAATTGTATCTTGGGTAGTAAATTTCTGTGCTAATATCCACTTATCAGTGAGTGCATATTATGAGTCCTTTTGTGATTGGGTTACCTCACTCAGGATGATATCCTCCAGATCCATCCATTTGCCTAGGAATTTCATAAATTCATTCTTTTTAATAGCTGAGTAGTACTCCATTGTGTAAATGTACCACATTTTCTGTATCCATTCCTCTGTTGAGGGACATCTGGGTTCTTTCCAGCTTCTGGCTATTATAAATAAGGCTGCTATGAACATAATGGAGCATGTGTCCTTATTATAAGTTGTAACATCTTCTGGGTATATTCCCAGGAGAGGTATTGCTAGATGCTCCAGTCGTACTATGTCCAATTTTCTAAGGAACTGCCAGACTGATTTCCAGAGTGGTTTTACCAGCTTGCAATCCCACCAGCAATGGAAGAGTGTTTCTCTTTCACCACATCCTCAGCAGTATCTGCTGTCACCTGAATTTTTGATGTTAGACATTCTGACTGCTGTGAGGTAGAATCTCAAGGTTGTTTTGATTTTCATTTCCCTGATGATTAAGGATGTTGAACATTTTTTTCAGGTGTTTCCTAGTCATTCTATATTCTTCAGGTGAGAATTCTTTGTTTAGCTCTCTACCCCATTTTTAATGGGGTTATTTGAATTTCTGGAGTCCATCTTCTTGAGTGATTTGTATATATTGAACATTAGTCCCCTATCTGATTTAGGATTGGTAAAGATTCTTTCCCAATCTTTTGTTGGCTTTTTTTGTCTTATTTACAGTGTCTTTTGCCTTATAAAAGCTTTGCAATTTTATGAGGTCCCATTTGTCGAATCTCAATCTTACAGCACAAGCCATTGCTATTCTCTTCAGGAATTTTCCCCTTGTGCCCATATCTTTGAGGCTTTCCCCACTTTCTCCTCTGTAAATTTTAGTGTCTCTGGTTTTATGTGGAGTTTCTTGATCCACTTAGACTTGAGCTTTGTACAAGGAGATAAGAATGGATCAATTAGCATTCTTCTACATGCTAACCACCAGTTGTGCCAGCACCATTTGTTGAAAATGCTGTCTTTTTTCCACTGGATGGTTTTAGCTCCTTGGTCAAAGATCAAGTGTCCATAAGTGTGTGGCTTAATTTATGGGTCTTCAATTCTATTCTATTGATCTATCTATCTGTCCCTGTACAGGTACCATGCAGCTTTTGTCACAATTGCTCTGTAGTTCAGCTTTAGGTCAGGCATGGTGATTCCACCAGACTTTTTTTTATTGTTGAGAATATTTTTTGCTCTTCTAAGTTTTTTTTTTGTTATTCCAGATGAATTTTAAAATTGCCTCTTAATAACTTGATGAAGAATTGAGTTGGAATTTTGATGGGGATTGCATTGACTATGTAGGTTGCTTTCAGCAAGATAGCCATTTTTACTATATTAATCCTGCCAATCCATGAGCATGGGAGGTATTTTCATCATCTGAGATCTTCTGTGATTTCTTTCTTCAGAGACTTGAAGTTCTTATCATACAGATGTTTCACTTCCTTAGCTAGAGTCACACCAAGGTATTTTATATTATTTTTGACTATTGTGAAGGGTGTTGTTTCCCTAATTTCTTTTACAGCCTGTTTATTTTTTGTGTAGAGAAATGCAACTGATTTGTTTCAGTTAATTTTATATCTAGCTACTTCACTGAAGCTGTTTATCAGGGTTAGGAGTTCTTTGGTGAAATTTTTAGGGTCACTTATATATACTATCATATCATCTGCAGATAGTGATATTTTGACTTCTTCATTTCCAATTTGTGTCCCCTTTATCTCCTTTTGTTGTCTAATTGCTCTGGCTAGGATTTCAAGTACTAATTGAGTAGGTAGGGAGAAAGTGGGCACCCTTGTTTAGTCCATGAATTTAGTGAGCTGCTTCAAGTTTCTCTTCATTTAGTTTGATGTTGGCTACTGTTTTGCTGTATGTTGCTTTTATTATGTTTAGGTACTGACCTTAAATTCCTGATGTTTTCAAGAATTTTATCATGAATGGGTGTTGGATTTTATCAAATGCTTTCTTAGCATCTAAAGAGATGATCATGTGGTTTTTATCTTTGAGTTTGTTTATATAGCGGATTGCATTGATGGATTTCCATATATGAAACCATCCTGGCATCCATGGGATGTAGCCTACTTGATCATTGTGAATGATCTTTTTGATGTGTTCCTCGATTCGGTTTGCGAGGATTTTATTGAGTATTTTTGCATCGATATTCATGAGGGAAATTGTTCTGAAGTTCTCTTTTTTTGTTGTGTCCTTATATGGTTTAGGTATCAGAGAAATTGTTGATTCGTAGAATGAATTGGGTAGTTGTACCTTCTGTTTCTATTTTGTGGAATAGTTTGAGGAACATGGGAATTACTTTGACGATCTGATAGATCTCTGCACTAAAGCCATCTGGTCCTGGTCTTTTTTTGGTTGGTTGAATATTAATGACTGCTTCTATTTCTTTAGGGGAAATGGGACTGTTTAAATTGTTAATCTGATCCTGATTTAACATTGGTACCTGGTATCTTTCTAGGAAATTGTCCATTTCATCCAGGTTTTCCAGTTTTGTTGAGTATAGCCTTTTGTAGTATAATTTGATGATGTTTTGGATTTTCTCAGGTTCTGTTGTTATGTCTCCTTTTTCATTTCTGATTTTGTTAAATAGGATACTGTGCCTGTTTCCTCTAGTTATTCTGGCTAAGTGTTTATCTATCTCGTTGATTTTCTCAAAGAACCAGCTCCTAATTTGGTTGATTCTTTGTATAGTTCTTTTTGTTTCCACTTGATTGATTTCAGCCAAGTTTGATTTTTTTTTTCTGTTGTCTACTTCTTTTGGGTGAATTTGCTTCCTTTTGTTCTAGAGCTTTTGGGTGTGCTGTCAAGCTGCCAGTGTATGTTCTCTCTAGTTTCTTTTTGGAGGCACTCAGAGCTATGAGTTTCCCTCTTAGGACTGCTTTCCTTGTGTCCCATAAGTTTGGATATGTTGTGGCTTCATTTTCATTAAAGTCCAGAAAGTCTCTAATCTTTCTCTTTATTTCTTCCTTGACCAAGTTATCATTGAGTTGTGTGTTGTTCAGTGTCCACGTGAATGTTGGCTTTCTATTATTAATGTTGTTATTGACGATCAGCTTTAGTCCATGGTGAAGTGATAGGAAGCATTGGATAATTTCAATATTTTTGTATCTGTTGAGGCCTGTTTTGTGACCAATTATATGGTCAATTTTGGAGAAGGTACTATGAGGTAAAGAGAAGAAGGTATATCCTTTTGATTTAGGATAAAGTGTTTCGTAGATATCTGTTAAATCCATTTATTTCATAACTTCTGTTAGTGTCCATGTGTCTCTGTTTAGTTTCTGTTTCCAGGATCTGTCCATTGATCAGAGTGAGGTGTTGAAGTCTCCCACTATTATTGTGTGAGGTGCAATGTGTGGTTTGATCTTTACTAGAGTTTCCTTAATGAATGTGGATGCCCTTGCATTTGAAGCATACATATTCAGAATTGAGATTTCATCTTAGAAGATTTTACCTTTGATGAGTATGAAGTGCCCATCCTTGTCTTTTTTGATAACTTTGGTTTGGAAGCCGATTTTCTCGATATTAGAATGGCTATTCTAGCTTGTTTCTTCAGACCATTTGCTTGGAAAATTGTTTTCCAGCCTTTCACCCGGAGGTAGTTTTCGTTTTTTGTCTCTGAGGTGGGTTTCCTGTATGCAGCAAAATGTTGGGTCCTGTTTATTTAGCCAGTCTGTTAGTCTATGTCTTTTTATTGGGGAATTGAGTCCATTGATATTAAAGATATTAAGGAAAGTAATTGTTGCCTCCTGTTATTTTTGTTGTTAGAGTTGGGATTCTGTTTGTGGGGCTATCTTCTTTTAGATTTGTTGAAGGATTACTTTTTTGCTTTTTCTAGGGCATAATTTCCCTCCTTGTGTTGCAGTTTTCCCTTTATTATCCTTTGAAGGACTGATTTACTGTGCATATTTCTATTGCTCTTTGTGTCTTCTGCACTCCCACCAGAATCACCCATTAAGCTCTGCTTAGAACACTCTACATCTTCTCTGATTCACAACTCCAAACTTCCCCTCCTTCCAGCAAACCAGTTCCCACAGTCTGCAAATCACATGATCTAGGTCATTACAGCAACAACTTAATAATTCAGTGCTAATTTCCTATATTTGTTATTCTTCTCACAGATTCTATCAGATACCTGACAAGAACCAATCAAAAGCAATAGACATTTATTTTGACCCACAGTTTAAGAAGGTTTCCCTTCGCCCCCTATAGTAAAAGAAGTGGTGGGAAAACTAACTCCAGCAATAGAAATGGAAGTGTGAGCCTGCTTGCTCAGTAGATCAGAAAATAGAGTCTGTGCCAGAACCAGAGGTGGCTCTACCTACGATGTGTATCCAACAGCAACCTACTTCCTCTCACCACAAGAGTTGCCCAAACTTAAAACACCACCAGATTAGCAACATGCATCCAACATATGAACCCATGAAAGGGATTTCTAATTCACATCTGTTTCAAATACATGATAAATAATTTAGTGCATCATATGACATTCCATAGGACTAACTCTTCATAGATGACACGGTGGTATATGATCAGAGAAAATTCAAAGGACTGAAGCTGTTCTACTTTTGCTATTACATATTCTATACAAATGGAATTCATTTTAGGTTCAATTTTATACTGATCTTTCTTTGCTAAGCAAAGTCAGGTCAGTTAAGATACTATATTATTGTGCATATCTTGTTCTTGTTTAGTTGGTTTTCTAGACAAACCTATTTTCTAAAATTTTAGGTGACAGAAATTCTGTAATAAGGGGATGGTGGGAAAATTTCAGAGTATGGGTTAGCTCTCCTGTGTTCCTAAGTTTATATATGATATGAAATTTAAGCTTGTAGATACTGAAAATGGAGTAGGTGAGAGTAAACTTCAGCTCAGCCATATCAACAGCTTATATCTCATTTTCTTCAATATACATGAAAGGGATTTCTTTATATAACATCCCTGTGTGAAACTTCTTAATAAGAATTTCCCTTCTAAGTGAGGCAATGGATTCTAGGGGGAAAAGATATGCTACTCTGTTATGCTTACAGGTATACAAAATAAAATGAATTCTACATATTTAAAAATGATTTAGAGATAAAATCCATAGACATACACTTTTACTGAGATAAGGTAAAAAAATAAATAGAGCCACAATGTGATTTGTCTCAAGGCTTTACGGAGTTTAACTTTTAAAAATATAATGAAGCATCATTGAAAGGATACTCTGGCTTGGGATAGACTCTTAGATTATGTGAATAATGTGGAGAATGAGGGGATTGCTCAGTGGTCAATATTAAAGATTAATATTGCAGTTTAAAACAGCTCAGTTCTCAGAACCAAAGCTGAGTGGCCCATAACTGCTTGTAACTGCAGTTCTATGTGATTCAACACCCTTTTGTGGCATCTATCAACCATAATTATATGCACAAAAATCTATACACTTGCACATAGATATATACAACTAAAAATAAAATTATTTTTACCAAAAGAAAACATAAAGAATAAATATTGTAGAATTTGCTACAATTATCATTAACTGTCCATTTGCATTTAGTCTACCTTCTTGGCTCTAATAACAGTAATGTTAATTTGATAAGAAATTATTTATATGTTTTTATTGTTAAAATAGAATTTGTGTTTATGCTTTTCAGTGGTTAGTTTACGAAGTAGTCAGTGAAAACCAGAACATTTTGAAAAATAAAATAAATCAATGTGTGTCTTATCTCTCTTGTGGAAGGATTTCCAGAGGCTGTATACAATCTTGAAAGGAAGAAGATTCTGTACTCACCATGTATGAATGTTTGTAAGCCGTGGATGAATAACTTGCAGCATGACTTAAGTCTCTTGAGGCTCATGTCTGAAGCCAGAAATGGTGACTTTGTTGTATTTGGCCATTTGAAGTTCATTTTTCCAATGATCCAGCAGAGCCTTCATGGATGATAAGGGAACATGTGATATTTTTCAAATCAAGCCTGCTCGAGTTAAACAAGGAAATGGCAAAGCTAAACATGAACAGGAAGCTGTTCAGCTTTGGTCCCTGCAGCTTACATTTTGCCACTTTCAGTCAAAATAAAAACTTGACTTATACCTCATTGTTGTGGGGTTGAGAGACATTCCTGCAGGTAAGAGAGAAGCTGACTTTAGAAATTAAGTCAATGATTCATGGTTGGAATGAAGGGTAATATTTTTGTCCTTTTTCTTTTGACATTGCTTATGTTTTATATACAATTTTATTATGAATGGCTTTAAGACTGAGAATTAGCCTACAGAAAATGTCACAAATTCTTCTTGCCTTTAATCCCAGAATATGGGAGGTAGAGGCAGGTGGTTATCTATGAATCTAAGGCCAGCTGTTCTACATAGCAAGTTCCAAGTCTGCCAGAGCTACCCGGTCTCATATAATAGATTGAAGTAAAGTTTTACTAGTTAAGTTGAAACTCACATTCTATCATTAATTATAAAATGAGCTTAGTAATAAAGCAATACATTTTCCGTGTGAGGAACAAAGATATAAACTGGGTCTTGGTGAAGGATATCTTTCAATACATCTAGTGTATCTCATACATGGTTCATATTTGCATTGGTGACTCTACAACAAGAAAATAATTCTCACTGTAAGCATTAGGGAACTAGAGTCTTTTTAAGAACACAGGAAGAAAATAAACTTGCAGTTGTGGGAGAAGATGAAGACTTTTCCTACATCATTTTGACATGTGTTGAGACAGGGAATTATATTTATTTTCTGAAAAACATTTACAACATCCCTCATGACTTCTTTATTCTCACCACCAGCATTTTAAATATTAAGTTCATCTACTAATTGAATTTATGCCTCCTAAGGTAACCTCTGTTTTCACCACTTTCTAACTTAATGTAATTATCTTTATATTGTAAACATTCTTTTCCTTATAATTGTGGAGTTTATTATTTACACTCCAGGAGAGTTTCACACTATAATTATATTATTTATGTCATTTTTGTTCCCTATGCCCTGAAGAAAGACTGTCCTGTTCATCCATCCTGGGCTGGAATACTTAAAGTCCAAGAGCAGAGTGAATTAAAAGTTGAATGCACTAAAATTAAACTATTCTTCCACATTCTGCATTTATTATGGGAAGACAGCCACGAGTACCATGATGAAAAAGAATTTAAATGCAGTTCATATGACTGAACTATTTTAAGTAAAACATAATAAAAATATGTAAGATAATATTTTCAAAAGTTTCCTCCCATGAGGGAAACACTTGAATTGATTTGCAGATTTAGTTGCTCAGAAAACACAAAAACTTAAAAATGAATGTGTTCTGATGTTATCAAGAAATATATTGAGCAATAAAGTTTGAAAGATACTTAATGCTAACACAGCTAGAGTATGTTTATGCATCAGATATACAGTTATTATAACTACAAACTTCTATATTTAGCATTTTATTGTGTTGTAACATATATAATAGTGGCATGCTTGTGCATATGCAGAGAAAATATTTTGATAAATATATATTATTTGTATAAATGTGCACTAAACTCAGTTACTTTTTGTTTTGTTTTGTTTTGTTTTGTTTTTGGAGGTCTCACTATGTATTCCTCAATGGCCTAGAACCTTCTGTGCAGACAAAGGTGGCCTTGAATTCATAGGAATGTGTCTTCCTTAGTTCTGAGAGAGGTAGGCTTAAAGGTGAACACCACCATACCTAGTTTCTAAATAGTACTCAATGGTTAAGAAAAATTACTATTAATTTAAACTGTATAACAAAGTTATGGTTTATAAATATTTAACAAATGGTATGGAATAGATTGTCTTAGATGGTGTAAGAAAACTAGTTATTTATGAGCCTGTGAGGTGACGGTGATTCAGAGAATAGGCCAGCAAGAAGCATTTCTTCATGGTTTCCTTCTCCAGCTTACTGAGTTCCTGCCTTGACTTCTCTAAATGAAAGAATGTGCCTCCCCTGACTCTGCTAACCCTGAGACAGGGTTTCTTTGTGTACTTCTGGCTTCCGCTATAGACCAGGCTGGCCTCAGACATAAAGATCTGCAAGCCTCTACCTCCCTAATGCTGGGATTAAAGCTGTGTGACACCACTGCTTTTAATATGTATGATATTATGTTATTATATATATATATATATATATATATATATATATATAGTACATATATGGAACATGACTTGGAATGTAAGCAAAGTAAACTCTTACCTTGCCAAGTTGGTTTTGGTTGGCGCTTTATCCTAGCAACAGAATAAAACTATGACTCACTGTAAATCATTTTTAGAAAAGCAATTGAAGATTAGTAACCTGTTTTCTTAAAAGGTCATGTCAAAGTAAGGTGCAAAGGAAAAGAGGAATATTCTTTAAAGTGACATTTTAAGAGTTTTGCTTTGTTTTAAGAAATGGTATTTTTTAACTCTTTAGATCCTTTTCTTTTCGAGTGTGCTTATCACTCAACAAGTCTTTGACATTGGGAAGTAGTGTAAGTAAAAAATGAATTCCTCTTGAAAGCATACAAAACTAATTTCTATCCAAAGCTCCTAAGTGCTGCATTTTTAACATAACTTTTATTTTCTTTATAAGTATACACAAAAATAACTGAATGTGTATCCAAATGATACTCTGGAAAAAAGTAATTTTTAGAATAAACAAAAACTGAATATTAGTCAATTTTATTCACCAAAAGCAAATTTTATTTCTTCTTTCATGAGGAAATGCTACCACAATTCTTAATTACCTCATATTGATGGGGGACTAAGTCTTCCTAACTCAAATGGTAACTTACTATTTATAAAGCATCACTATTGCATTTCTTAAGAGACTACATTAACAGAGGTCCTGAAAGCATTTTAGAAATAAATGAGTAGAAATAGTAATAAAATTTTGATTTAGATGCAGAGAGTAATTCTAATAGGAAAGATGACCAAAATATGTTAAACAGCATAGCAAATTCTGTCCTCTTCAGTGAAGGGTTCCTCTTGAGGAAATATTAATATTACAAAGTTCTTCTAGAAACTAAGAAAATAATTTTTTTTATCTTTAATAGTTAAGTGAGTTTGTGGTCTTTGCTGTGCATTGTTAGAGACCAGCACCCTGAATGTTCCAGGCAACGTGCCCTAGCCTGAGTTATATCACCAATCTCAACAAGTTTCTCTACTTAAACTTAAACCATTATTTGGACTATTGCAACCTTGCTCCCATGGAAAGTTGGATCTTTATTTGTAGGTTGACGATAAAAGAGAAAAAAAATTAAATGAATATGACAAAGGTCATACAAGAGTAGATCTGGAGCAGAGAATTACAGACGGCAACAGGAACCCAGGTGGTAAACAAGGTACCTTGTTAATGGCTAACAGAGAGAGGTCACTGGAAAATGAAAATAGAGAAGACAGGTGGCAAAATGTATAGGATAAAAAAGAAACCAAAGGCCATTCTTAATAATGATAGTGTTCTGTAACTGCCATCTTTATTTAGTTAGTTATTGATTTAATTTGGCTATCCTGTAAATGGAACCCAAGCCACGCACTCTCTTCCCCACTGAGCTGTGTCTCCAGCTGTGCCTCCTCTATAAACGCTGAAGTATATATTATAACAAATAAACGAATATGATGAATCGCTTATAGTGGTATTAATATTAAAAGCATAGCAGACTCTAAATGTCCTTTAATATAGTATGTGATTCTGCTTCTTTTGAGTATATTAACTATCTTTCTCAGTTATGTCATAAATTTCCTTTATATAAATGTAATAGCTGTTGCTACCAGGGAAACTAAAACTATCACAGGAATGAAACTCATTTTTTATGTAGTAGATAGTTTACAGTAGACCATTTACTGCATACATGTTTTTTTGTTTAAAATTAAAGCTGCACATTTGTGTGCTAATATGTACATGAATTCATGAAGCTTCAGCTGACTAGGAATATTTTTCTTCTATTTTCCTAACATCTTATTGTTTACACTCTAAGCCTTGACAATAAGATTAAGCAAAAATGCAGTGTGGAGGTGCTGGTAAGTTCTTCCTTCATTTTAGACATCACCGGAATTGTTTTTAGTCATACATTTTGAAACAAAGTAAACCGATGTGTTCAAGATGTCATAGTTTAGAGTTTGATCACATGGGATGGTGTTTTCTCCTTTTCCCACTAGGTAAGCACTCAGAAGGTGTGAAATGAACATCGGGGTGGCACTTAGTGATGTCTGTGCATCCCTTGTCATCCTTGGTCAGAGGTAAGCGATAGGACATGGGGAAATTGCTGTAATCATTTCTGAGGTTGTGATGTGGCACATTTACAGGTCTGCATGAACAGCTGGATGCTTTCTCAGTTCATCATTCATGAGTTGTTTCACAAGCCTTGTCAACAGTTATTCCTCTAAGGGGCAATCATCCACATTCCACGATCCTCAAGGACTCCAAAGTGATCTTGAACTAGCACTTACATTGATGCTGCTTGCTTAAGCCTCAAAATGGCTCCCGTGCTATGATACAGCACTGCAGTAGCTGGACACAAATCTGATGATGGAGTGACTGGGTAGACCCAGGTGTTTGGCAGTGTATTATTTTGTGGTATAAACACATACTTTATGACATTTCTCTGCATTGCATTGTTTGAAACTTAATATTTATCACAGGGCATACAAGATATACATCTTAATGAATTGGGGCATTCTAATGTTCTTGAGATTACAAATTAGAGAGTAGGTGGCGGCTCGAGGCAGGAGAATTTATTTTCTTTTTACTAAAGGAAGATAATTGTCGAGCGGTCGCCATCTTGGTCCGGGACCCGCCGAACTTAGGAAATTAGTCTGAACAGGTGAGAGGGTGCGCCAGAGAACCTGACAGCTTCTGGAACAGGCAGAAGCACAGAGGCGCTGAGGCAGCACCCTGCGTGGGCCGGGGACAGCCGGCCACCTTCCGGACCAGAGGACAGGTGCCCACCCGGCTGGGGAGGCGGCCTAAGCCACAGCAGCAGCGGTCGCCATCTTGGTCCGGGACCCGCCGAACTTAGGAAATTAGTCTGAACAGGTGAGAGGGTGCGCCAGAGAACCTGACAGCTTCTGGAACAGGCGGAAGCACAGAGGCGCTGAGGCAGCACCCTGCGTGGGCCGGGGACAGCCGGCCACCTTCCGGACCAGAGGACAGGTGCCCGCCCGGCTGGGGAGGCGACCTAAGCCACAGCAGCAGCGGTCGCCATCTTGGTCCCGGGACTCCAAGGAACTTAGGAATTTAGTCTGCTTAGGTGAGAGTCTGTACTACCTGGGAACTGCCAAAGCAACACAGTGTCTGAGAAAGGTCCTGTTTTGGGCCTTCTTCTTCGGCCAGGAGGAGGTCCAAATACAAGATATCTGCGCACCTTCCCTGTAAGAGAGCTTGCCAGCAGAGAGTGCTCTGAGCACTGAAACTCAGAGGAGAGAATCTGTCTCCCAGGTCTGCTGATAGACGGTAACAGAATCACCAGAAGAACAATCTCTAAACAGAGTCAACTATAACTACTAACTCCAGAGATTACCAGATGGCGAAAGGTAAACGGAGGAATCTTACTAACAGGAACCAAGTCCACTCACCATCACCAGAACCCAGCACACCCACTTCGCCCAGTCCAGGGAACCCCAACACACCTGAGAACCTAGACCTAGATTTAAAAGCATATCTCATGATGATGGTAGAGGACATCAAGAAGGACTTTAATAAATCACTTAAAGAAATACAGGAGATGGGCTGGGGAGATGGCTCAGTGGGTAAGAGCACCCGACTGCTCTTCCGAAGGTCAGGAGTTCAAATCCCAGCAACCACATGGTGGCTCATAACCATCCGTAATGAGATCTGACTCTCTCTTCTGAAGTGTCTGAGGACAGCTACAGTGTACTTACATATAATAAATAAAAAAAAAAAAAAAAAAAAAAAAAAAAAAAAAAAAAAAAAAAAAAAAGAAATACAGGAGAACACTGCTAAAGAGTTACAAGTCCTTAAAGAAAAACAGGAAAACACAATCAAACAGGTAGAAGTCCTTACAGAAAAAGAGGAAAAAACATACAAACAGGTGATGGAAATGAACAAAACCATACTAGACCTAAAAAGGGAAGTAGACACAATAAAGAAAACTCAAAGCGAGGCAACACTAGAGATAGAAACCCTAGGAAAGAAATCTGGAACCATAGATTTGAGCATCAGCAACAGAATACAAGAGATGGAAGAGAGAATCTCAGGTGCAGAAGATTCCATAGAGAACATCGGCACAACAATCAAAGAAAATGGAAAATGCAAAAAGATCCTAACTCAAAATATCCAGGAAATCCAGGACACAATAAGAAGACCAAACGTACGGATAATAGGAGTGGATGAGAATGAAGATTTTCAACTCAAAGGTCCAGCAAACATCTTCAACAAAATTATTGAAGAAAACTTCCCAAATCTAAAGAATGAGATGCATATGAACATACAAGAAGCCTACAGAACTCCAAATAGACTGGACCAGAAAAGAAATTCCTCCCGACACATAATAATCAGAACATCAAATGCATTAAATAAAGATAGAATACTAAAAGCAGTAAGGGAAAAAGGTCAAGTAACATATAAAGGCAAGCCTATCAGAATTACACCAGATTTTTCACCAGAGACTATGAAAGCAAGAAGAGCCTGGACAGATGTTATACAGACACTAAGAGAACACAAACTGCAGCCCAGGCTACTATACCCAGCCAAACTCTCAATTATCATAGAGGGAGAAACCAAAGTATTCCACGACAAAACCAAATTCACGCATTATCTCTCCACGAATCCAGCCCTTCAAAGGATAATAACAGAAAAAAACCAATACAAGAACGGGAACAACGCCCTAGAAAAAACAAGAAGGTAATCCCTCAACAAACCTAAAAGAAGACAGCCACAAGAACAGAATGCCACCTTTAACAACTAAAATAACAGGAAGCAACAATTACTTTTCCTTAATATCTCTTAACATCAATGGTCTCAACTCGCCAATAAAAAGACATAGACTAACAAACTGGCTACACAAACAAGACCCAACATTTTGCTGCTTACAGGAAACTCATCTCAGAGAAAAAGATAGACACTACCTCAGAATGAAAGGCTGGAAAACAATTTTCCAAGCAAATGGTATGAAGAAACAAGCAGGAGTAGCCATCCTAATATCTGATAAGATTGACTTCCAACCCAAAGTCATCAAAAAAGACAAGGAGGGACACTTCATTCTCATCAAAGGTAAAATCCTCCAAGAGGAACTCTCAATTCTGAATATCTATGCTCCAAATACAAGAGCAGCCACATTCACTAAAGAAACTTTAGTAAAGCTCAAAGCACACATTGCGCCTCACACAATAATAGTGGGAGACTTCAACACACCACTTTCACCAATGGACAGATCATGGAAACAGAAACTAAACAGGGACACACTGAAACTAACAGAAGTGATGAAACAAATGGATCTGACAGATATCTACAGAACATTTTTCCCTAAAACAAAAGGATATACCTTCTTCTCAGCACCTCATGGTACCTTCTCCAAAATTGACCACATAATAGGTCACAAATCAGGCCTCAACAGATTCAAAAATATTGAAATTGTCCCATGTATCCTATCAGATCACCATGCACTAAGGCTGATCTTCAATAACAAAATAAATAACAGAAAGCCAACATTCACATGGAAACTGAACAACACTCTTCTCAATGATACCTTGGTCAAGGAAGGAATAAAGAAAGAAATTAAAGACTTTTTAGAGTTTAATGAAAATGAAGCCACAACGTACCCAAACCTTTGGGACACAATGAAAGCATTTCTAAGAGGGAAACTCATAGCTATGAGTGCCTTCAAGAAAAAACGGGAGAGAGCACATACTAGCAGCTTGACAACACATCTAAAAGCTCTAGAAAAAAAGGAAGCAAATTCACCCAAGAGGAGTAGACAGCAGGAAATAATCAAACTCAGAGGTGAAATCAACCAAGTGGAAACAAGAAGAACTATTCAAAGAATTAACCAAACGAGGAGTTGGTTCTTTGAGAAAATCAACAAGATAGATAAACCCTTAGCTAGACTCACTAAAGGGCACAGGGACAAAATCCTAATTAACAAAATCAGAAATGAAAAGGGAGACATAACAACAGATCCTGAAGAAATCCAAAACACCATCAGATCCTTCTACAAAAGGCTATACTCAACAAAACTGGAAAACCTGGACGAAATGGACAAATTTCTGGACAGATACCAGGTACCAAAGTTGAATCAGGATCAAGTTGACCTTCTAAACAGTCCCATATCCCCTAAAGAAATAGAAGCAGTTATTAATAGTCTCCCAGCCAAAAAAAGCCCAGGACCAGACGGGTTTAGTGCAGAGTTCTATCAGACCTTCAAAGAAGATCTAACTCCAGTTCTGCACAAACTTTTTCACAAGATAGAAGTAGAAGGTATTCTACCCAACTCATTTTATGAAGCCACTATTACTCTGATACCTAAACCACAGAAAGATCCAACAAAGATAGAGAACTTCAGACCAATTTCTCTTATGAACATCGATGCAAAAATCCTTAATAAAATTCTCGCTAACTGAATCCAAGAACACATTAAAGCAATCATCCATCCTGACCAAGTAGGTTTTATTCCAGGGATGCAGGGATGGTTTAATATACGAAAATCCATCAATGTAATCCATTATATAAACAAACTCAAAGACAAAAACCACATGATCATCTCGTTAGATGCAGAAAAAGCATTTGACAAGATCCAACACCCATTCATGATAAAAGTTCTGGAAAGATCAGGAATTCAAGGCCAATACCTAAACATGATAAAAGCAATCTACAGCAAACCAGTAGCCAACATCAAAGTAAATGGAGAGAAGCTGGAAGCAATCCCACTAAAATCAGGGACTAGACAAGGCTGCCCACTTTCTCCCTACCTTTTCAACATAGTACTTGAAGTATTAGCCAGAGCAATTCGACAACAAAAGGAGATCAAGGGGATACAAATTGGAAAAGAGGAAGTCAAAATATCACTTTTTGCAGATGATATGATAGTATATATAAGTGACCCTAAAAATTCCACCAGAGAACTCCTAAACCTGATAAACAGCTTCGGTGAAGTAGCTGGATATAAAATTAACTCAAACAAGTCAATGGCCTTTCTCTACACAAAGAATAAACAGGCTGAGAAAGAAATTAGGGAAACAACACCCTTCTCAATAGCCACAAATAATATAAAATATCTCGGCGTGACTCTAACGAAGGAAGTGAAAGATCTGTATGATAAAAACTTCAAGTCCCTGAAGAAAGAAATTAAAGAAGATCTCAGAAGATGGAAAGATCTCCCATGCTCATGGATTGGCAGGACCAACATTGTAAAAATGGCTATCTTGCCAAAAGCAATCTACAGATTCAATGCAATCCCCATTAAAATTCCAACTCAATTCTTCAACGAATTAGAAGGAGCAATTTGCAAATTCATCTGGAATAACAAAAAACCGAGGATAGCAAAAACTCTTCTCAAGGATAAAAGAACCTCTGGTGGAATCACCATGCCTGACCTAAAGCTTTACTACAGAGCAATTGTGATAAAAACTGCATGGTACTGGTATAGAGACAGACAAGTGGACCAATGGAATAGAATTGAAGACCCAGAAATGAACCCACACACCTATGGTCACTTGATCTTCGACAAGGGAGCCAAAACCATCCAGTGGAAGAAAGACAGCATTTTCAACAATTGGTGCTGGCACAACTGGTTGTTATCATGTAGAAGAATGCGAATCGATCCATACTTATCTCCTTGTACTAAGGTCAAATCTAAGTGGATCAAGGAACTTCACATAAAACCAGAGACACTGAAACTTATAGAGGAGAAAGTGGGGAAAAGCCTTGAAGATATGGGCACAGGGGAAAAATTCCTGAACAGAACAGCAATGGCTTGTGCTGTAAGATCGAGAATTGACAAATGGGACCTAATGAAACTCCAAAGTTTCTGCAAGGCAAAAGACACTGTCTATAAGACAAAAAGACCACCAACAGACTGGGAAAGGATCTTTACCTATCCTAAATCAGATAGGGGACTAATATCCAACATATATAAAGAACTCAAGAAGGTGGACCTCAGAAAATCAAATAACCCCCTTAAAAAATGGGGCTCAGAACTGAACAAAGAATTCTCACCTGAGGAATACCGAATGGCAGAGAAGCACCTGAAAAAATGTTCAACATCCTTAATCATCAGGGAAATGCAAATCAAAACAACCCTGAGATTCCACCTCACACCAGTGAGAATGGCTAAGATCAAAAATTCAGGTGACAGCAGATGCTGGCGAGGATGTGGAGAAAGAGGAACACTCCTCCATTGTTGGTGGAATTGCAGGCTTGTACAACCACTCTGGAAATCAGTCTGGCGGTTCCTCAGAAAATTGGACATAGTACTACCGGAGGATCCAGCAATACCTCTCCTGGGCATATATCCAGAAGAAGCCCCAACTGGTAAGAAGGACACATGCTCCACTATGTTCATAGCAGCCTTATTTATAATAGCCAGAAACTGGAAAGAACCCAGATGCCCCTCAACAGAGGAATGGATACAGAAAATGTGGTACATCTACACAATGGAGTACTACTCAGCTATTAAAAAGAATGAATTTATGAAATTCCTAGCCAAATGGATGGACCTGGAGAGCATCATCCTGAGTGAGGTAACACAATCCCAAAGGAACTCACACAATATGTACTCACTGATAAGTGGATACTAGCCCAAAACCTAGGATACCCACGATATAAGATACAATTTCCTAAACACATGAAACTCAAGAAAAATGAAGACTGAAGTGTGGACACTATGCCCCTCCTTAGAAGTGGGAACAAAACACCCATGGAAGGAGTTACAGAAACAAAGTTTGGAGCTGAGATGGAAGGATGGACCATGTAGAGACTGCCATATCCAGGGATCCACCCCATAATCAGCATCCAAACGCTGACACCATTGCATATACTAGCAAGATTTTATCGAAAGGACCCAGATGTAGCTGTCTCTTGTGAGACTATGCCGGGGCCTAGCAAACACAGAAGTGGATGCTCACAGTCAGCTAATGGATGGATCACAGGGCTCCCAATGGAGGAGCTAGAGAAAGTACCCAAGGAGCTAAAGGGATCTTCAACCCTATAGGTGGAACAACATTATGAACTAACCAGTACCCCTGAGCTCTTGACTCTAGCTGCATATGTATCAAAAGATGGCCTAGTCGGCCATCACTGGAAAGAGAGGCCCATTGGACACGCAGACTTTGTGTGCCCCGGTACAGGGGAACGCCAGGGCCAAAGGGGGGGAGTGGGTGGGTAGGGGAGTGGGGGTGGGTGGGTAAGGGGGACTTTTGGTATAGCATTGGAAATGTAAATGAGCTAAATACCTAATAAAAAATGGAAAAAAAAAAAAAAAAAAAAAGGAAGATAATTGTCTCTGCAGATACTGATCAGGGTAGATCGATGTTTCTTCAGGTCTTCTTAGACACTAAAGATTTATTTTGTATGAATTTATCAGAGTATGTCTTACCCATTTGGTCTAAATCTAACATAAAACCATGTCTGATTTGAAGAGAAAAGTTTCAAGTGCAGGTCAGTATAAAATAGATAATCTTACCATTTGATGGCACCCAGAAAATATTTGTTTGAAAATAATTCCTTTTTTGTTTCTTGGGGTTTTTTTTGTTTATTTGTTTGTTTTTGAGACAGGGTTTCTCTGTGTATCTCTGGCTGTCCTGGAACTCACTCTGTAGACCAGGCTGTCCTCAAACTCAGAAATCCACCTGCCTCTGCCTCCCAAGTGCTGGGATTAAACACGTGTGCCACCAACGCCCGGCTGAAAATAATTCTTATTGCTTCTGACTCTGTAGCTAGAACCAGTCAGCATGTGTGATTTAGAGATGAGATATTACACTGAAGATTTAAAGGTTATGTTTAATTGTAAGATATGTTTGCACTGCTAATTACTTGGTAGTTTTGTTTTTCACAAGTTTGTTTCTCTAATGTCATCAACAATCTTTCTTTTAACTAAAAAAATAGTATACGATTGTGATGAGTGTCTTAGTTTTTTCCCCATTGCTCCAGAGAGACATCCTGAGGAAGGTAATTTGTAAAAGAAAGCATTTTATTGGAAACTTGCTTGAAGTTTCAGAGGGTGAGTCCTTGACCATCATGACAGGGAGCATGTTATCAGGCAGGCCGGCACGGAGCAGTAACTGAGAGTTTATATCTGATCCAGAAGCACATAGGAGAGGTTGTGATGTGGCCAAGGCTTTTGAAACTTCAAAGCTCACTGCCTTGTGACACATCTCCTAAACTTTCCTAAGTGATTCAACTAAAACCAAACATTCACATACACGAACCTATTGGGGGCCATTCTCATTCAAAACACCACAATGATTAATATTCTTAACTTCCCAGATGACAGAAGTGACAAGTGAACAAGCCTCAAGACATGTCTCTAGGGATGATCTTAAGTAAATTGAGGGAAAAGTCTCACACTGTCTGTGGACAGCACTATTCTCAGCCTGGAACAAAAGGAGAAAGCTAAACAGGACCAGTCCTTACTCTAGGCTTTGTGATTTCTGATCCAAGGTGACTGGCAACCTTACCTTCCGGGTAGGTGTGGCTGCCTACAATTTGCAGGATCTTTCAGTGTCTTGTCTATTTCTGATCTAACGTGCTGGTATCAGGGGCATGTACAACCATGACTAGCTTTCTTGCTTTGATTAGGCTTAAATACTCTTCCTACTGTTGATTCCCAATAGGATTGCACTGACATAATATTTCTTCTATATAAGAGAGTGTTGTGGATAAAGAACATTTGTAATTACAGCTAAAAATTCTCAGTGCAGCCTTTATGACAATATTGCAACCTTCTGTGTCTTTTTTCATAGATTTTTTTTTACTTTGAATCTATTTTATCTATCCACAGATGCGTAGTTTTGATTTGCGTGGACTCTCTCTCCCTCTCTTTGGCTCACTTTTACTCCATACGAGTCATTACTGTTGATGGGATCTTCTGTAGGGATATCTTAGTATGTTTCTATTCATATCTTTTGAATAAAGAATCAAACTGTTTTCAATTAACAGTATAATTGGCAAATATTTTATCAGTATAGCAGTGATAGTAATATATAATTTATTTACTTATTATACCTTTGTATATTAATTATTCCTTTTCATCTCTTATGAGACAATTGCCTGTGCCAGCCACGGGAATCATGAGCTTTTCCTTCTATATAGAATGCTATCTTTGGCCTCTCTATATTACAGGGTTCCCTATCTTGACATTGTGATCATGTTCTCTAGTTAGCACCTCAAATTATAATTATTTAGGTGTTGAGTAGTCTTTTCTTCGAGGGAAGAAAAGGCTGATAGTTTCTTATTAATTAATAATAGTAAACTATATTCTGCTAGAGTAGCTGTCATAGATTTTAAAAATATTTGCTTTTGTCAGTTATAGAACAGTTGTGGTTTGCTGTCCTCCCTCTTCAGTCTGGGGCATAAGACATCTCTGTACACAAAACAGAGGAGTTGTAATGGGTTGGGGGACAAATAGATTCCATTGGGTTCTTGTGTAGCCCATGGATGCCGGAAGTGTTATAGCTCTTAGAAGAGAAGCAAAGAGGTTTGGGAGGACCATACTCCAGGTCCCAGGTCAGCTACAGTGACAGGGGCAATCCCAGTGGTGTGAGCTGCCACTGTTCTTATTTGAAGCTCTGCAGGCAGCAAGAGCCTGAGATCCAGTGGAATGTTTCAGGAGACAGAACTTGCCCAGGTGTTACAGCTCTGTAAACACAGCTACTCTTCGATGATCCTTGGTGAAATAAATTGTGTGCTTTACTCCCTGTGGACAGGGACTATATGAACCTTGGAGAGTGGGAAGAGATGGGGGTGGGGGTGGTGTAGATGTTTTCTATTGGCTGAATTTGAAATATTAGTGATACTTTATCTACATAGGGGAAGACTGTAGGTGCTACAATATGTAACTGACATCCCATGGTGCTCTTGATGGGATGTTGTGGTTTTGTGTTCCAGAGCAAGTACAGAGACAGGTAGAAAGTGGCTCCACTTCTGCTATTTTCAAATCTCTGAGATTCCTGGGGTCTGGGCTCACTCAACCTACCAGTTCTTAGGCCTGTCTTGCGGCCCTGTCCACTTGCCCTGCAAACAACCATACATGAATGTATTTATCAAATTTTATGCTATAAGCATAATAAATATGTTGATTAAAAACAAAACTATAACAACTGAGTCTATTTTTTTAAATTCTTACCTGATGACTGTGTGTTTCATTTTATTGGAAACTAGTATCTGATTTTAACTTTCAGATATTTTTAATTTATTAAAATTATTATTTTTATGTGCATTTATGTTTTGTCTGTATATATGTCTATATGAAGATGTTGGATTCCTTGAAACTTCAGTTGCAGACAGATCTGAGCTGTCATATGGGAGTTGGGAATTGAACCCATGTCCTTCAGAAGAGTAGTCAGTGCTCTTAACTACTGAGCTGTCTTTCTAGCCTGTATTCAGGTTTTTATTTGTAAATATGATACTGCTTAATACAACATTAGTTAATTACACACTTTTAAATTTGAGATATTTTCATATTTTATATAATTTTATATTTTCATTTCTCATTAAATATTTTCCTCCTAACAACTTGAACACTGCTTATTAGACTCTGTCTCTCAAATATTTTACACAAACCTCTCCATAGTGCCATTCTACAGAGCAAATTTTATTTCTCAGATGTTTTGAGGGGACAGTCAACATCCAAAGGTCAACAAGCCCTTCTCTGGGCCCGCACGTGTATATTCTAATACAACTCCATTCATTCATCTCTCCGTGTTTTAACTGTTACAGCACTGTTCAAAACTCCAAACACCAAGTCTCTGAAACACAATCAAGCTTGACGACAAAAGCCTATGTAAAACTCTTGCAGTAGACTTTGTATTCCTAGGATACAGGGGTAGAACAAGCAGCACAAGTTATCACCTCAAATGTGAGGACTAGGAGGATGGAAAGCAGGGATAGGCTGCAAGCATGTCTAAAGCAAGCAATGTTAGCACAAAATCTTAAAACTGTATGCTTGTTAGTTAAAGACACTCTGGATGGAGGTCAGGCTCCCAAGGTCTTCCATAGCTTAGATCCCAGCAATCAACAGAGAGAGAGAAACCCCATGGACATTCTATTTGATACGGATTATCCTAGGATCCCCTTTGAGATTCTTACTCTCATTATTCCAACAGTCCTGCCTGAAGGAGGAGAATGAAGGAGAGACAATAAAGGCTGAGGCTGCGATAGGGCAAGGCAGTACAGAGGCCCTCCATCTTTTATTCTTGCTAAGGCCAGTTCAAGTTGTGGTGATTTGGATAGGTATGGTCCCCACTGAGTGCTTTGCCCAAGGGGATTGGCATTATTTTGAGTTTGGGCCTTCTCAAAGTAAATGTGGCCTTGTAGCAGACAGTGTGTCACTTTGGGGGCAGGGTTTGCGGTCTCCTATGCTCAAGCTCTGCCCAGTGTATAAACCAGTCCCCTTCTGCTGCCCGTGGATCAAGATGTAGGACTCTCAGCTCTTTCTCCAGCACCATGTCTGCTTGGACACGTCCCTGCTACTCAGCATGATGATAATGTCCTAAACTTCTGAAATTGTAAGCCAGCCCCAATTAAATGGTTTTCTTTATAACAGTTGCCTTGGTGATGGAGTCTCTTCACAGCAATAAAACTTTAATGAAGACACAGGTTTAACTAGAATTTGACATCCTTGATGGAGAATCCTATGGAAATTACCAAACACTATTCAACGCCAATGAGGTTAAGATGCCCTAGCTAAGTTATATTAGCTTCTGTTAAACTGTGTTTGTGAAGAAAACCCTCTAGGTAAACACTTATAGTGGTTTTTGTTAAACTGCTTGTTTCTTCAAAGGTCCTCTGCAGCTGCACATAAGATGCCAGTAGTGGTTACCTTCAAAACTCCTACTGTTCTGGACATTCGGAACTATACCTTGGTCCACAAATATCTAGGTATAGCCCAAACTAGGTGTAATAAAGACTTTCATTTGGCTACAAATTGTGTTTGAGTGTCACCACTGTTGGGCTTTCTGAGGTAAAATTAGAAGAAACTGATGTTCCTAATCTCTGAACTAAGCACAATCTCTAACCTACATGGGGACCTAATACTGGCTCAATCACTCGGGTCAAGGGACCACCCCAGGAAGGTGGACTCATCTTAAGCCATGTTAAACAGGGAGGTAGAATCATTACTTCTTTGATTTATTAAACACTCACCATAAAACAAAGCAAGTCCATTTTTCCCCCAATTATTGCCCCAAACAGTGTCAGAGCATGGGCAAGATTCATCCTTATTCTTTGTCCCTGTAAAACAAAGATTCCTAATAACCTTACCCCTAATCAAGTTCTTATCCATATGAAACTGCATCTGAGTGACTGTCACAGTTCCTGGTTCAGTAAGCATGATGGTCTTCTGACTTCTTTATATATATATATATATATATATATATATATATATATATATATATATATATATATATATATATATATATTAGGTATTTTCCTCATTTATATTTCCAATGCTATCCCAAAAGTCCCCCATACCCCCCCACTCTCCTACCCACCCACTCCCACTTTTTGGCCCTGGCATTGCCCTGTACTGGGGCATGTAAAGTTTGCAAGTCCAATGAGCCTCTCTTTCCACTGATGGCCGAATAGGCCATCTTTTGATACATATGCAGCTAGAGACAAGAGCTCCGGGGTACTCGTTAGTTCATAATGTTGTTCCACCTATAGGGTTGCAGATCCCTTTAGCTCCTTGGGTACTTTCTCTAGCTCCTCCATTGGGAGCCCTGTGATCCATCCATTAGCTGACTGTGAGCATCCACTTCTGTGTTTGCTAGGCCCCTGCATAGTCTCACAAGAGAGAGCTCTATCTGGGTCCTTTCAGCAAAATCTTGCTAGTGTGTGCAATGATGTCAGTGTTTAGAAGCTGATTATTGGATGGATCCCTGGATATGGCAGTCTCTAGATGGTCCATCCTTTCATCACAGATCCAAACTTTGTCTCTGTAACTCCTTCCATGGGTGTTTTGTTCCCAATTCTAAGAATGGGCAAAGTGTCCACACTTTGGTATTCGTTCTTCTTCAGTTTCATGCATTTAGCAAATTGTATCTTATATCTTGGGTATCCTAAGTTTCTGGGCTCATATCCACTTATCAGTGAGTACATATTGTGTGATTTCCTTTGTGATTGGGTTACCTCACTCAGGATGATACCCTCCAGGTCCATCCATTTGCCTAGGAATTTCATAAATCCATTGTTTTTAATAGCTGAGTAGTACTCCATTGTGTAAATGTACCACATTTTCTGTATCCATTCCATCTG